>NC_056737.1:1535164730-1535194730 GCF_019279795.1 Protopterus annectens | reverse complement strand
CTAATTGTATTGTTTCCACAATTTCCATTTTTTTCTATGTAATTTATTCCTACCCTTTTCTAAAGATCCCACTTCCTGTTTTTTTATCTCATTTTAATTTCCTTTTTCTAGTAATCGCTATTTGGCAGTCGCTGGAATTAAACTTAACAAAGCTTTACTATGTCTAGACAATTCAGATCTTGTAACCCAGCTCAAAAAATCATTTCCTTAGTTATTTACAGAGTACTCTGTATAGAATTTTTAATGTTTGCCAACTCATTACACTCCCAAAATATATATATTCACCAGATACTTCTTTCTTCCCCATTACACCTCCAACATTTGCCATATACCTGAGAAATTTTTTTCTGGAGACTGCTTGGAGTATAAAAGTATCTATGCAAGCACTTCCAGATAAAACTCCTAAATCTTCTAGACTTTTTTCATATTTGAGAGCCATACATATTTCCTCCCATTGTTTCTTTGTGAATTGCATTTCTAATCTCTCTTTCAAATCTTTCCTGACCTCTACTATTTGACTCCTATAGTTATCATGCAATATTTTATAGACCCTACTAATTATCCCTTTTTAACAGCAACTTCTGTTCTAGATTCAACACAAACTCAAACAATGCCAGTTCATTCATTTAGGATTCTCCTATCCATTTGTCTATACTCTGATATCAATCACTGATAGAGAAAGCAATCACTAGCCTGATATCCAAATGTTTTCATGGCCTCTTCCCGTTCTATTACCTTTCCTTCTCCAATTATTTGTTCCCAATACCTTGATTCCTTTGTCATCTTCCTCCACTAAATTCTAGGCTCTTCCTAGCTAGTCTCTGTACCCACCATTGCAGTCATACCTATTGGCAGAATCTCCTTTCTCCATTACCGTTTTTGGCTTAGTTCATAGTATACTTTTTGTTACTTTATGTATATAATATTCTGTATAACAATTGTTATTAAGGATCTGCCTCCAAAATCCCATTCTTTACTTATTTCTTGAATTACACTTCTGCTTCATTATCATCCCTTTCCACTTTGAATTGTAGCTTTCTGCTTATGTTATGTATAAGGGCCTGAACTGTGTAGCTCTAAAATATCCTTTCAAATTAGGTAATTCTAAACCTCCTTGTTCTATTGGGAGTATCAACTCATCCCATTTGACTCTTGTCCTTTTCCCCTCCCAAATAAAAGCCTTCAACTTATTATTAATTACTATCCACATCCTCTCCTCCGGTTGACAAAAATATGCCTGACCTGTGTATAAAACTAAAGGGACTAAAACATTTTTACTGCTTGTATTTTGCTATCCATATCCATAAGCAAGAAATTTAAATTTCTCAGCTATTATAATTTGTATTATTTTTGTTTAGTCTCTTCCTACATATCCTTAGCTGCTATAACTGAATCCTTTTAATCCATAATTCTAAATACTTAATTTTATCATGTCCCCATAAATATGGGTATTGCTGGATCAATACATGTGTGAGTACATAGTTTATAGCTATAGCCTTTTTTTTTATCTTCATTAACTTTATATCCCTAAAAGCCTAGAATTTTCTCAAATTATTCCACAACACTGAGATGTCTTTTCTAGTTCAATCCGGTACAATATAATATCATCTGCAAATAAAGCCAATGTTTCTTGAACACCATACCAATTATATCCTTGAATTTTTAAGTCCCTTATTTTCTTTGCCAATGCTTCTAAATATAACACAAATAACAAAGGGGAAAGAGGACACTCTCTACCTGGTTTCTCGGTTCAGACATAACTGATCAGAGAGAAACCTTTGATTTTTGCCTCCGATCCTTCATATGTCCTTCTAATTAATCTTATTGTTTTATCAGTAAATGCAAATGCTTCCATTGTCTTACCCATAAAAATCCCAGCTTACTCTGCTGAATGACTTTTCTGCATCAAGACCCACCAATAACTGTAGTATTTTCTCACATCCTGCTTCCATTTGGATCATCATTGTTCTATTAATATTTTCAAATGTTTGCCTCCCCTCCAAAAAAACACATTGGTCCACATTTATCAATTGTGTCAACAACCATGCCATTCTTTTAATTATTACAGACACAAACACTTTATAAAAATGGTTTAAAATTGAAATGCACCTTTATGAAGTACAAAAAAGAGCTATAAGTATAGTAATTTTATTGGCCAGAGGGCTTAGTAGTCTGTTTTCTGTATTCAGGAGTGGCCTTTGGTCAACTGGTGCCCTAGGTAAAAGGGCTCAATGGTGCCCCCCATCACACCATTTGGTGCCCCCATCCTGGTCTACCTACACCAAATAAATACTAGAAAAGCACCTCTGCTAGAGCGGTGCCCTTGGCGGCCGCCTAGTTGGCCTATGCCTAAGGCCGGCTATGTCTGTATTTCCAGTGCTGGTATACATTTGGCACATTTGCATGAAACTGCTCTCCGTGCCAGTACCCTGTACAATGCAAACATTTAGAAGCACATTTTCCCTTTAGAACTGTACATAAATTAGTACCCTGTAAAGCAGTAAATATAGAGCAAATACCTTGCACACTGACATGCTTAGAACAGCTAGTTGTACTTTGAATGGCATTACTGTTAAATTTAGTATTTTATGGTCTAGTTTGCCTCCAACCTCCTCCTAAAAAACACCCTTAATAGCCTCCTGTTAACTCCAGAATTCTACACCCTTGCAGATCACCAGTTAGGGAACTGGACAACATGGATATGCAATTTCCTAATTTCTCTGCAGCCAGCTTAGTGGATATGGGTATCCTGAGATGATATAGCAATTGTCTCATGTTTACTGACAGCCACTTAATCCTTAAAGTGACAGATACAGTATGTGAGAGGTGTATATACATGGGTCTGTGACAACGGATCGAATAGTAAAAAGATCGAATGGCTGTAAGAACAAAAATGCCGTTCATAGAAATCCATTTTGTGGGATCACAGTGCAGTGAAAATTGGAAAATTTGCCCTTTCCTCACTGTAGTATGATCTCGGAGTTGGTATATATATTTAGCAGGGGGGGGGGCACAGCCCCCCACAAAATGGATTTCTATGAATGACATTTTCGTTCTTATAGCCGTTCAATCTTTTTACTATTCGATCCATTGTCATAGATTCTATATACTCAATGTCACTGGAGTCTAAAGTCTCACATAAAAGCACACATCTGGTTGATAAAACCACGCACACAGACACACACACACACACGCACACACACACACACACACACACACACACACACACACACACACACACACACACACACACACAGAGCACCCCCCACACATAGCACACAAGAAACACACAGAACAACATATGTTGAGGCACTTAAATGCAAACTTCCTAAACAAAAAAAGACCTCCTAGAACACCTATCAGCAAAGATTATCCTCAGCAAACCCAAAAGCACTCAACAAAAGCAACACCTAACAATATACATACAGCCTCAATCAGTGTAGCCCAGAATACAAAGCCCATAGGGCAAGCAAACACATTTCCCAGGAGTCTAGTCAGAGGGGACTCCATTGTAAGACATACTGATAACCTTCTAACCAGGCTGAACAAGGAGAAGATAATGGTTAGTTGCCTATCTGTAGCCAGGATTCACCAAATTAAGCATCCATTCAAGTCAATGCACTACACTACCAGTACCAGTATGATTCCATCATAGTCCATATAGGTATAAATGACCTGAAACATACCTCCCTAGACTGTCTGAAGAGAGACATCATAAATCTCCCTCTATGTGTCTCAAGTTGGTATGAGCCTAGTGTTGAGCAGCGTATTACCTTCACCAAGGATGACTTCACAGTACTAACAAAAGATGATTGATTTTAATGACTGGATGACTTTCTTGAGTCATTCTAAGGGGATCCAATATTTGTCAGCATGGGAAGACATGCTTAACAGACTATATTGCTTTGCCAGGGATGGTCTGCACCTGTCCCCTCTAGGCTTTTAAATACTGGTTAAAACATTATCCTTCCCCAAAGACCTGAACCTAAAGGTCTTACTGCTCAATGCCAGAAGCCAAAACAAAAAGCTAAACTCCCTCCAAGCCCTCCTCACCATAAAGAATATAGACATCTGTGCAGTTACCAAGACATGGTTTAAAGCTGCAGAGAGCACCCTGGAAGTGCAAGGTTTCAGTGCTTTCCACATTTGTAGTCTAGTAACTGCACAGACAGAGATCAAAGGTGGAAGTACCTTGATATACATCATTAACAAGCATACTTCTAGGTTGGTTAAACAGGATAATGAGCTGAAGCTTCTCCATATGCAGGTCACCAAAGACAAAAATCATGTACCAGTTACAGGTCACCCATGAAACTCATAATGCATACTTAAACCTGCTGAAGACACTCACCATCCAACCTAACACCTTACTTATAGGGGACTTTATCCTTCTGTAGACTGTGAATCCTATATAGCCCCAAATCTGCAGACACAGAGATTCCTGGATTTTGTAAATACAAACACCCTTAACCAGTTAGTGCATACGCCCACTACAGGTTCCAACATACTAGATCTCGTACTCATAAATATGGAAGAATGCTACACCACCCCCAATGTCACATCCTCCCTGGTAAGGTCTGAGCATAAAGAAGTCTTCTTCAAAACCAAAATCAGCTTGGTAACCCCAGTAAACCCAGTAATAGCTATAAACTATTCCAAGACAAACTACGTTTTATTACGTGATAGTTTGCCAAAATTCCACACCCCTCCAAATCCAGAAAACACAGCAGCCTATACAGAACTGGTCACAGAAACTTTGTACGACAATGTCAATGGCTTCACAGAGCCTGCTGTACCTACTAGACATAAACTCAAAACTAACTCCAAAAACGAACTACTCTGATAACATCCCAGATTAAACAGGTTATACAACAAAAAGAAAATAAATAATGGCTAAAATTATTAATGTTTGGGAGGTTTAAGGGAAATGATATGTAATTAACCTCTAGATATTACATTGAGCACCAAAGTATCATTAGTGATGGCTGTCCAGGCTTCTGGGTGCAGAGATAAGTGCCCCCAACTACCTCCAGAGTGCAGCAGTTGGGAAACTTTCAGGGTCACTGAAAGAGCTTCTCAGGGAAACAGCCTCTGAAGCCCTGATGTTGTAGGCCTCCTCTGCCACGAAGATGATGTCTGCTATTAGAATTCCCCCATCTGTGCTGGTAGATCTGTCTCCATAGGAATCCTGTGAAGATGCTTGTGTCTTGCAGAACATCCTTCCATACCCTCTCTGGTTCCTTGTAAAGGTCCCCTGAGGAGCAGAAAAACATATCACTATGGCAGTTAACTTCTTCCCATCCTGTTTGCTTCTGGACAGAGTTTCCTTTACCTTAGGGCCAAACAAGGTGGATCCATCAATGGAAGCATTGATGACTGTCTTGAAGGGCTCCAAAAAGTCACAAAGGTGCATTCAAGTGTGCCTTCTTACAGCAATTCTTGAATCTGTGGCTCTCAAAGTTCCTTCTGAGGCATGAAAATTCAGCCTCATGGAGGCATTCAATAGGGACTGGAGGCTGACCAGTTACAACAAAACCATCTGCACTCCTCTGCAGTCATGGACCCTGTGAGGGAATTGAAAAAATCCTCTGAAATCTTATGACACATGCCAGTTCAGTGATCTGAGGGTGAAGGTCACTGATATGTAAACACACTTTCCAAACCTGTCCAATGCCCTGGACTCTCTGTTTGGGACATGGAAGAATAAATCTACTCAGCAAGTTCTTTGTTAATGGCTGCTGTTACCACCATACCTTCCACTGGGGGACCCTTACTCCAATGGGCCCTATCCTTTGGTGCAACGAGGTATTTATCTGGCCTCTTTGGTTAGGCTCCATAACATCAGGATCTTTCCAAGCCAAGTGGGAAATGAGGTCCACCATCTCATCCACCAGGGGGACTACCCAGGACATAGCTGAGCTGGCTCCAAAAGCCTAGAGAAACACTGACTTTTTCTGGGTGGGGGGTAGGGGGTAGAAGACCAACTTCCTTTCTGTCTCAAAAGTTTGAGGATTTCACCGAATGAGACATCCTCAAGGGGGTGATCTGGAAAACCGCTCCCTTTCATCAAAGTCAGTGTCTTCAGTCAACGATTCCTGTGGGTAATCTAACAGCTTCCTTTTGCACACATGCTTCTGAAGGGGCTCTCCAGTGGAAAGGTCCGAGGAGGACTCAGGACTGTGAGCAGAGTCCTAGATGAGGACTGTTTCTAGGCTTGACTAGGCCAGCTGCCCTGATGGGGACAGAATGAAAAGACTCAGGATCCAGAGTAGACAGTTGTGGAGGGATGGACCTGAGGGGGACAAAAATGTCTTGTCCACAGATGTGGAAAACACTCTCTCCACTACTTCAAAGGCAGAGGTCAAGGGGGAACCAAGAATCAATCTGGTAGAAACCAAAGCCACCTGCTCAGGATGGCTCTGAGCATCCCCAAGATCCTGCCTCAAAACAGGGGTCAGAGACAAGCTGTCCAGTGCCAAGGCTCCAAGAACATTGGAGCTGAGCCCATACTCTAGGATCCAGCACTGATGCTACAGCTCTGAGATCTCTCTGAATCACAAAAGATGTCAGACTCAACAATGGGCAAGACTTAGGAACCAACAGACAAACTCGGGATTCTCAGATCTGAAGACTCCAAAACCAGAGGACAGATCAGAGTAGGAATCAAAAGTTGGATTTGGACTGGTGGTAGGCTCATGGATTTGATGCGAGACAGAGATGGAATTATTCGCAACTGAATCCAGATTCAGAGATACTTTCTCATCATCATGTTGACATCTGCATCTGTTAGGCTCCCAGATGACCTGAGAGACAAAGAGTTTGAGGGTGGCCTGGACATCCTTTGAGGTGTCTCTTGCAAAAAGGGTGAGTGATGCCTCAAAGAAATCAGTTCTGAAGAGAATCTGGGTGATCTAACACAAGGAGACTTTCACTTTGTTTGAGTCAGATCTGAAGGCACAGTTGGATTCAAGGGTCTCAACTTAAATTGGGTCAGATCTGCGGGAACAGTTGGACCCAAAGATTTTGCTATTTTCTCAGGTGAAGCTGAGTCCAAAGTAGAAGGAGGAGGTGATCTGAAGAATGTGTCAGTAGAATCCCCTTTAGATGACTCTGAAGATTTCCTAGAGTGAGGGAAGCTCCAGAAGATGAAGAAGAAGTGGAGGAAAGCAAGCCTTTCAAGACCAGTTTGTTTATACTCTTGATAAGTACTTGATGACTGAATCCTGCACAAACCTCACAACTGGTTTTAAAATGCCCTGCTCCAAGGCAATAAATACACTTGCACTTGCAGTGAGCATCCAAATTAGGTATCTTGTGCCCAGAGGATGAGCACTTTTTAAAGCCAGTTGGTTTTTCAGACGTGAAAAAAGAATAATAGCCACAAAAGAATACAAACACAAGTATGTAAGAAGAGAAGGAACAATGGTAACACTAAATTTAGTCGCAATGTACATAAATGCCAGCAATGGTAAAGGGAGAAGTACCAACCCTACAGTAGCAAACAAATATGAGTAAAAGGTGCACAAGGCCAGACCAGCAATACGAAAAAGTAACTAATATATTTTTTTAATTAACACTGAAAGACAGGGGAGGAAAAAAGGAGATAGAGGTAAATCTTCTAGGAAGAAAATAAGTAAAGATAACTTGTCTAACTTTAAATCTCACTCAAGCTACAGGTAACCATGTCCAAATGCTGAATCGACAAATGAAATCTGAGGTGATTCAAGAGAAGGAGAGTATTATTGGTAAGAGGAAGAGCTTGAGCTACTGAGCCAAAGTCTGAAGAGGTGGCCAAATTAGATCCGAGGTCAAATCTAAAACCAGGAACAGATGAAAAACAGAAAATGAGATCATCTTTTTAATCCTCTGTAAGCATTCAGTAATTTGAATGAACAAGAGGAATAGCATTCAGGATGGGTAGAAGTTTGAACTTTCTGACCTTGACATGTCAGTTCATAGCTCTAAAATCTAGAATAAATCAATAAGAATCTTGTTTATGGGAATTACAATAAACCTTGAATAAAACACCCTTTCCCAGTGAACCCTAGAAAATTGTACGGTAACTCTTTTGTAGAAAAGGTAATAAACTTCTTTGTATGCCACGCATAGATACACCGCTGGTATACATGGAGGAATATAAAGCAACTCTAAAAGTCAAAAATAAATCAAAGGGCTTGGTATAATGGTTAAGGTGTTTCTACTCACAGACACAAGGTACGGGGTTTGATTTTCACCTTTGGAAGAGAAATTGGTTAGGCTTAAAAAATAACCTATAAAGACAGTTTGCCTATAAATATAGATGCATTGGGGGTGGCATAATTGTTAAGGTATTTACCTCACAGACTCAAGGTACAGGATTTAATTATCATCCTTGTGGTTGTTAGCCTAGTAATTACCTATGACCCTACATAAACTTGATGGCCATATGCCAAAGGCAGTTTTGACTGTAGATACTTCTATGAGGTATCTACTTCAGATGTGGCATTGAGGCACACACCTGATTAAGTAACTAAGTATTCCCTGAGGATTTGAAGTCAGCTTTATGTTTGCTGCTCTTTATCAGAAGACTGAGTCAGAGAAACCTGAGGCACATTGACAAACCTGTGACATAAAGCAAAGAAGGGGAGGAAAGCTTTACTGCATACCCCCAAATAAATAGCTCCAGTAACCATTTCCTTAAATTAATTCCTCTTCAGCTGATGACAAAAAAGAAGAATGCTACTCCTAATGAAATAGGTTAATGAAAGGAAGGAGTGATGATACAGAAGACAGAAAGACCTGGAATTGTCATCCATTTTGCAGAAAAAGTTTCCTTAACAAGATCATCCTTAACTGCAGCAAAATTGTGGCAGACATTTTGGAATGGTTCTAAAACAACTTTTATGACCTGTTTTTATTATTTGTTTTCATCACAAGTGCCTGACATTATATTAATGAATACTTCTAAAAAAATAGATAATATGATAAGTGATTTACTGCTATATGTAGTATGAAGTCAAATATTGTATTCTAAGGTATCCTTTCTAAAGTGTTATAACAAAGTCCTCCTTCTACACATTTACCCACATCAAATAACATATTCATTCCAGTCCATCTATTTAATTTTGAAGATCCAAGGCTCTCACCTTCTCAGAACACATGAGAAAGAAGACCAAAGTGCTAATTTTGCCCTTTTGAAGGATATCCTTTTGAAATATTTAGAGGTGGCATGAGCTACTTCATTACCATATGGCTGCCTTTCAATTCTGCTATAAAATAAACCTAAACAACCACTTTGACAGTCTCTTAGTACTGTCATAGCGTGAACTCCCCTATGGCATATAAGCCTTTGACATCTGAATGTCTAGCTTCCTCTGTGGCACTTTTCATTCTTCTACAGGCTAAAAAACAAAGCTTTGACCAATGGAGCCCTCAAGAAAAGGATTCTGGACATCTGAGGAATCTTACTATACTGTACATATTCAGGAATCCCTATCACCCACCTAATAAATCTTTCATCTCTGGGTAGTAAAAATGTTTATATCAGGAAATTGAATATTTCATTCATTCTTTCCCTTGGCAATAAGTTCCACCCGAACATTGGGTCATACTGGAGCCCAAGAGAACTCAGACACATCATATGCCAACCTATTCACTACTGCTGCTGAGGAATGCACTAAGGAGGGTACAAGAGGATAGAAAATCTTAGCTATGAGAAGCATGTTAATGATGTTTAATTCACAATGCATAGGTAATGAGCAATTTCATCAGATTTGTATTAATTATGGGATACTGCCCACCATCATGCAATTGTTTTTTCTCACATTGCAAAAACTTGGAGCCAAAATGTCTCACAAGTATTTCACTCACTCAATACATCTTAGAGAAAGCCACATGCCAACCTGGGTTAGGCAAATACCCTATGCACAGGATGTGAGGTCTGGCTACAGGAATCTTAAAGGATTAAACCTCATCAAGTTACTGGAAAAGGGTCATCATGTCTAAAAGTCATTGAGCTGATTGTCTTGGGAGAACTAATGTGTCTCATATGCAAAATGATTAATAGCAGACAGGTGTTGGACTCCCAGTCTCCTTTCCTAACCACCGAAGACAGTGCTTGACTTGTACAACCAAAGGCTCTGTAGCAAAACAAAGAGGACCAAGACACAAGGGACATCTCTGACTTGCAGCAGTGTAGGGAAAACCTCTCAGATATTCAAGGGCCAAGCTGAATACTGGCATGTGCACTTTGATAAAGCATGGCCAAGCAGTTTACTCATCTGTAAGGAAACCAATACTGTTTAGGATAGTCTATCAGTGTTTCCTTAGCATCAGCACAAATCTGAGGAATTTTGCTATACCATGCATATTTAGAATTCCCTATCACCCACCTAATACATCTCTCGACTGTTTGATCAATTAACCAGTTTACTGACAAAGCCCCTAATACTAACTGCCCATAATGCCATGTACATTTTTAATAAGCTCAAAATAGACCTCCTCTATTGGAGTACAGAGCTAAAGCCCTAACAATGACACAGGTGACCTAAGTTTAATCAGCAGCTCAGACATGAGCTGAAACTGGCAAACAGAAGGTAGAGTGAAGCAGCCTAGGTGGCTCGTCTCCCTTCAGGGGTAGTGTCTAGGGGTGTATGTCCATGGGGCTTGGTCTAGTGGTAGAATTCGAGTGGAGACCAGAAAATATGCTGGCTTTTATGGGAGTAGGACAGTTCTGAGGTGTTACATTGTTTGCAGAAGCAAGTGACACACCCTCACTGAAGCTCATTTTACACCAGACTCTGGGGCCACTACTGACCAGGGACAAAACAATAGAAAAAACTACCCTCAAGGATGATGGCACCATTCTCAGCTGCTGAACTCACACCCTGGAAAGAACAAACTTTTTTTTTTGGATTTCACCTCCTGGAGACTGAACAGGCCAATACAGTAAATGGAGGAGGAAGCTTGATAATCAAGAGGGAAGAGAAAAAAAAGAAATAAAAATTAAAAAAAAAAAACCATCAAGACAGGCCTGTACAGCGATGGCTTATATGCATCTTTATACAGTTTACTTAACAAACCAGAAGGGCCACTTTGAAAGAGTCAGATGGTTAGAACCATGGAGCTCTACCACAAAATGTACATACCTAAAGGGAAAGTTGCATGGTTTGGCTCAGTCCATACAGTTTTGCTGGCAGCCTGTTGGATTCCATGGCCTTTTTTCATCTCATCATGTCCTTAACATACCTGTCTGACTAACTCCATCCTAGTAAAGGGGGTTTGCATGTACTTTTTTTGATTCTTAGAAAAATAAGGAATGTTCGCTTCCATTAGAAATGTATCAGTTTCACTGATTATAATGTCACTTTGATGTCATAATCTTCTTTAGTAGTTTGGCAAATATTTTAAAATATCTTTAGTGAAGTAAATGTGCCATAGTAAGTGGTTTAATTAAGTAACTATCCTCACAGTCCATTTTTTGAATCTTGTTTATCCTCACCAGTACTTTTAAATGTTAAGGAGACAGCATTAAACTTAATTTGATTCTGCAGCAGCTCTTGAAGTGTCAGTGGAAAGCTGTAATGGGAGATCAGAAGAAGGACTCACTCTGGGTGCCCAAAATAAATAAAGCTGACATATGCTCCATTAGAGATTTTTGCTCTTCCTCACACTTCCTTCTAATAATCATCAATGTGTACGTGAGCATGAAAAAGACATCTGAAGGCTTCCAGGAACATGTGAAAAGGAAAATAAGACTCCTAATGTGTGACCCAGAGCAAATATCAGGTCTCTTATAACTTACCTAAAAATACTGGAAACTGACTAAAAAAGTCCAATAGTCTCCAAGGCATATCCCCCACCTATTAGATGACATCTCAGGAAGAAAAACATCCACTTCTTGTGTACTCTGATTGGAAAAGGGTAGAACATTGATCTTTAAGGGAAAACAAACCTCTTTCACTCCTACAGAAACACGTCTTATTTGTTCTGAATAAAACCTCATGGATGCCTGAGTAATAGATTAATAAATTGTTCACTGACATCAGGAGCATACAAATTCACTAATGATGTCTTAGTTGTAGTGTCATTAACAGCCCCAGTCAAAGGTGCCAGCCATCTTACACAAGAAAATGTTAAGACCTCTTGCATGTCTTCAGGGAGTTAAAAGCATGAACAGAAATCAACAGGCTACAACGATTATCAACAAGTATCATGTATAACTTAGATTTTCTTTACAGGAAATTTAATATGTATACACCTATTATCTAACTAAAAAAAGAAGTGCTCCTGCCACATGTACAACACTTATCAGCCATCCCTGCAGGTCTGCAGAGGAGTTAATCTTAACAAAGTTCTGCCACCTTCCTGAATCTGATAGTGATCACCTTCTGCATACAGAAGAGGTAAAGGAAAAGCTTAAAACTTCAGATTCCACCAAAGATAACTTCTTAAGTTCACTGCCTGATAGGTATGTTTCCTGGAAACATACAATATCCAGACCTATAGACCTTAGATGCTGAAGTAGTCTAGAACTTTTAATGATGCTACAGATGTCTACAGTATTCAGCAATAACACTTTGTATTTAATCAATATGAATACATAATAATAAATTACCAACAGGCTTGGTGTTGTTTACCAATTGTCCACATATAATAAGTGCCTATAAATATTCCTTCCCATCTGAAATGTTTTGAACATGCATCCCTGAAGTGTCCAGTACTTATTACAACAGGGCTAAAATAAAAGATTTTTTCCTCAAAATGCATTTACCTGCTATTGTTCATCATTAAGCCGTACAAAGTTTCTTCAGGATATTGTTTCTCCTCAGTGCTACACAGTAATGATTATTTACATTAGGCTCCCTTTAATGTATACTTTTCAGTGAATGCTTACAATACAACATGCTGATTACATATCATGAGAGCAGATTCTGAAACGACCTGTCAGTAATTTCTTCAGATTTGAACTTACCAGTATTTGTTGATGGCGTTTATGTATCTCATAACCTCCAAAATGTAGTATAGCAGGTTGAGCTTGAATGATTTTGTTTTTCTGAATCTGAGTAAAAATTTCTGCAATGAATAATGAAAGACAGAAAGATAAGGGACATCCAAGTACTATAAGAATATATGTAATGTATTAACAACATAGGCTGGATCAGAAAACCAAGAGATGTAAAAATGATTATACTTTTAACTTATTTAACTTAACTTTCTTGGTGAAGGCACATAAAATAAAAACTTTACATGAGTAATAAAGCATGCAGACAACAGAATCCTAAGCTAAACCAAAAACTGCAACATAGCTTCTTATTCTCTTTTGAAGTCATGATCATCACTTACCCTTTTTTTCTTGTAGTCCCTTGTCTAGGTCACTCTGAAGTTAAACTCGTAAGGCAAATTACTGGTTGTAGTGGGGAATAACCCATCAGGTATGATGTGGTACAAAGTAAGGCAAAGAAATATTTAATAAGGGCAACAAGAAGTAAGCAGTAATGGCAATTAAATGGTTGGGGCACAAATAAGTACAGTTGTGTAAGTAAACTCTCCATAACAGTAGATGTTCAAATGATCACTGTTGCAGAATCCTAATTTACATGGTTTATACCCTGTTAAAGATCTAACAACTTGTCAGCTTCTAAAGCTTCAGGTTACCTTCCACACAAACAAACCATTAGTCAGCTTGAGCTGAGCTCACTAAAAGACAGGTTTGGGTGCCTCGCCTTTCACAGCTTTCACATCAATAGAGAGAAGGAGGCTAAAGCCCTGAGGAGGACAATGTTAGGAAAATAAAAATAAATGTCCACACACTGGCATAAAAAACATACTAAAGTAAGGGTGATGGAGGGAGGGAGTAGCTACTGCAGCAGTGATCATTCAAACATCTACCATAATAGTAGATGTTTGAATGACTACTGCAGCTGTGATAATTCGAACATCTACTGTTACAGTAAGCTTATTGAACAATTGTACTATGTTCTTTACATGGATCACTGCTGCAATAGCCTAAACTATATGTGAAGATTACCACAACTTATCATGACTGGGAGTTGGAGGGATGAGGGTCCAGGAGCCCCTGGAAAATAGTCCTAGCAAAGCATGTCCAAGAAAAGTGTATAGTGCTTTGTAACAGTGTGCACAATGGACAGAGTTGTTGCTTCTGGAATACTTCTAGCATCCAACCCTTTCCAAAAATCCACAGAGGAAGCTAAAGCCCTGTTAGAATGAGCCTTGACCCTGCCTGGAATAGTAGTGTTGTAGTAGGTATAACAGAATGAGTATGAGACAACCATTTGGAAATAGTCTGCTTTGAAACAGGTTGTCCTTTCTTAGTTTCAAAAGAAATGAATTGATCAGAAGTTCTGATGTTTTTTTTTTCTCTCAAGATAGTACCTGAGTTGTCTGTGGACATCCAAAGCATAGTGTTTTCTTTTTCCATTTTTTTTTTGTTCTGGAATGAAGACTGGGAAATAGATAGTTTGTCTTAAGCTAACCTCAGATGCCACTTTAGGCATGAATAAAAGTTTAGTTCTTATGGAAAACCTATCTTTGTGGAAAGTAAGATAGGGTTGACCCACCATAAGAGACTGTAACTTTGATACTCTTCTTGCAGAGGTCATAGCAATAAATAAGACTGAGTTCCATGCCAAGAACCTCAACTAAGCCTAATAAGCTAGTTCAAATGGAGGAAAAAGTTTATTTATTTTTTTTATTTAACATTTGTTGACCGGGAAAGTCTGACTAGGTTCCACAGTTCCTGTTTTCAGTGGAGGCCCGGGGAGAAATGCTCCAGAAGCATGTACTTTAGAATGTGGGAGGAAACTCACACGAACACAGGGAGAACATGCAAACTCCGCACAGAAGGCACCCCAGCCAAGAATCGAACCAAAGAACCTCTTGCTATGAGGCGACAGCATTAACCGCTGCACCACTGCGCCGCCCAAGTTAGTTTTTATAATGCCAAATTTAGATCCCATGAAGGAGCCATCTGTTTTTAAGGAGGCTTCACATGCAGCAACCCTTTCATAAACATTGTCAGATGACATTGCATTGAAAGGGAGACATCCTTGGACATCCATGCTGAACTGGATGACAAATTAACCTTAACTGAGAGCTAAAATAGGCCACAGGATAGTAACTCACACAAATAATATAGAACCAGAGAAACATTAGCCATCAATGGGTGCTGGTTCTTTTTTGGCACCAACTAGAAAACCTTTTCTGTTTATTGATATATAATTTTCTAGCACCAGCTTTTCTTGCCTCTGTTAATACTTGCTATACATTCTCAGAAAAAGGGTACCTAAAATGTACTAAAATTCCACCATTCAGGCAGTCATTAGTAGTTGTTTGGGATCAGGATACATCAAACACCTCTGGCCTAGTGAGTAAATAAATTCTGTGAGGAAGCTTATGGTAACTGCCCCGACCAGTTCCAAAAAGGAGGAAGAACTACTGTTGCCTGGGCCAGAACAGAGTCACCACAATGATCTTTGGGGAGACTTTAACTACCCTTCCACTGACTGGGTAAATTACTCTTGCTCAAACTCACTTGCCCAAAGGTTCCTTGACTTTGTTAACTCCAGTTCCCTGGACCAGCTGGTTGACACCTCCACAAGGGGTGCCAACATCCTGGATCGGGTTCTTGCTAATATGGGGGACCACTGTAGCACCCCCACTGCAAGGTCTTCCCTGGTTAGATCTGACCACAAATCAGTCTCAGTCAAAGTAACTATCACACCTGAGCCCCCCCCCCCCCCAGCAGCAACTAAACAAAAAAACTTCTCCAAATCAGATTAGAACCTCTTACAGGATAGTATAAATAGCTTCACTGCACCCCCATTCAGATGGAATTGGCAACTATACCAAGTTCTATACATATGCTTTATACAAACACCTGTATAACTGCATTGACTCGGCCATACCTGATAGGAACAAAACAAGTTCTCCAAGGAAGAGCAAACCTGCATGGTGGACAACTGGTATTAACAGGCTTTACAATAAGAGGAAGACATTTCTGTCTAAGAGTAAGAGGGAGTGAGCCCTAAACTGGAAACACTCCATCCTCAGCTTAAACAAGCAAATAAGACTTCTTGTGAAGTCCTCCAAAACAAACTACAAATCCAAATTAGCTTCCTCAACTAAGGACAACCATAAGGCGTTCTTTAGTTACATCCATAACCTAAAAGGAAAGGCCCAGATAGTTAATGATACCACATATACTGAGCCTGTGGACATAGATAACTCACTGGCTGACAGGTTCTGTGAAAATGTCACTCCCCTATCCCCGCCATATGTACCCCATGACATTCCTACCACTTGTCCCCTACCTTGTATCTCTAAAGAGCAGGTTATAAACCCCCTCTCTAAGGCCAACAACACAGCATCTATGGGACCTGATAACATCTCTGGATGCATCCTACATGAACTCCAGCAAGAATTAGCAACATCATTAGGTACTCTTTTCAGTCATAGTCTAAACACCGGCTTCATCCCAGCTGACTGGAAAACAGCCACCGTTATTGCTTTGCACAAAGGTGGTGCTTCCACTGACCCTGGGAACTATAGAGCTATTAGCCTGACTAGCCTTATCTGCAAGGCCATGGTGCAAATCATCATGGACCTTATCAACAAAGATATAGGTAATCTTCAAACAATTGACCCTACTCAGTCTGGAATTGTCAAAAGGAGATCATGCCTGCTAAACCTGGTGGACTTCTTTGAGACAGTCAAAGCCCTGGATGAGGGGAAATCTGTGCATGCAGATTACCTAGACTTAGCCAAGGTTTTTGACACTATCCTCCACTCAGGCATCATTGACAAACTCACCCAGCTAGGTATTAACCCTTATATTGTTAGATGGGTCACTAACTGGCTCACTGATAGAACACAAATAGTCAAAATAGGGAAATCCACCTCCAACAGCAGACTTGTAACCAGTAGTGTTCTACAGGGATCAGTCCCTGAGACCTCTACTTTTTCGAGCATATTTCTCCAAAGTACATTCTAAAACTAAAGGTCTGTGACTGACAACATTTCCTTATGACTGCAAACTGGGAGCAGTCATAGAATCTCTAAATGATGTCAACATCCTACAAGAGGGTCTTACACAAACAAATGATTGGTGCCAAAGTCATGGTCTTAAACTCAGTGCAAAACATGTATTATCATCCCTTTTGGTAAGAGCAATGTTCCTGATAACTACCACATCAATATCAACACCCAAGTAAGTACTCACTACTGAGAGACCTGGGCACACAGGTTTACAGCAATTTTACCTTTGATCACCATGTCTCCTCAGTGGTAAGAAGGGTATTCTATATTGCTCATCTCATAGGTAAGGGCATTACCTCCAGAAATAATGAAGTTATAACCTCCTTGTAGTTTTCCCTCATCAGGCCAATAACTGAGTACAATGCCCCTTTTGGTATGTACCTTTCCAATCACCTGCAGCAATTGCAGAAACCACAAAGGTTCATCACAAAGAAAATTCAAGTTCTTCAGCATCTGTCCTATGTGGATTGTCTGAAATAACTGTCACTTTATTCTGTTTCATACAGACAACTCAGAAGTGATCTCTGCCTTGCATGTAAGGCACTCTCTGACCCTGCTTTATTGGAAATGCTGCATATCTGCAAATGAAATGGTACATGGGTTACTTGCTCTAAAGACCTTAAGATGGTATGTGACATTAATAGAACCTGCTGGAGGGATAGATTTGTCTCCCAGAGGTTACCACACCTTTGGAACAGACTCCCACTTCATATCAAACAAAGCACCTCATTGGCCTTCTTCAAATGCAATCTGAACCATTGGATGGGTAACCATAAATTCACCCTGGGGATACTACCTGTGTCCCTCTTGGACTCAGGCATTAAGTGCTGATCATGGAAATAAGGGTAGAACTTGGCTAGGCTTGTAAGGGCCATAGGGTCATTAGCCTAGTAACTTCCTATCATCCTATGACCTTATGATCCTATGAATCTTCAGAATGATCCTGAATATTAGTGGAAAGGGTGGGATAGCATACAGGAGCATTCATGCCCAAGGAATAGAAAACGCGTCTGTCTTCCAGGCATTCTTGTGTGGAATCATGGAGCAGAATTATGCCAAATGATTGTTGTGAGTGGTGGCAAAAAAAAATCTATTTGAGGTGTTTCCCATAGTTGGGTCAAATCTTGGAAGACCCTCTGATTTAGTTTCCATTCATGAGGACCTATCCTGGTCCTGCTCAGCTTGTCTGCCACACCGTTTTACTCCAACAGTTATGTAAGCTGCTTATAGAGTGAGATTGTGCTGAAAAGCTATATAGCTATATCCCAGGCTCCCAAGGTTAGTCTGCACCCAGGGTAGGACCTGGTTTCACTTTGCTTGTTTATGTACCACACCATTGAAGTGTTGCCTGTAAATATCTGTAGAGGTTCCAGGGATCACAGATGACTGAGAGCCGAGAGCATTTATAAGAGAAAACACCACACTGCAGCTAACATCTCTTTTATGTTTATGTTTTGGTCTGTCTTTTTTGTTCCAAAGACCATGTACTTTTATTCCCATAGACACTGCTCCCCCAGCAAAGTCTGAGGTGTCTGTTGTGACTGACTGAGCTGGAAGAGGAGGGCAGAATGGGAGACCTGGATTCTAAAAAAATTAGCGTCCCCACCTCAAAATCTCCCTTTTCACAAAATCCCAAACTAAAATCTGAAATGTCAGGAGATATTGATGCTGGGACCCTAAAGATTTCATGTATCACTGGATTTTTCTCATGTGAAGTCTTGGATGAGGTATCACGAGTATCATAGTTTCCATGAGACCCAGAAGACTTAGGAATTTCCCTGATGAGGTGGTAGTTTGACTGGAAAAACTCAGGACTAGATCAAAACACAGATCCATTTTTTCCTGTGGAAGAAAAACTCTTTAGTGAGGTATCCAGGAGACACCCCAGGAAAACAATCCTTTGAAAAGGAGTCAGACAAGACATCGGTATGTTCTCTTGGAATCCCAACCTGCGTAAGAGATTCCTTACCCAAGTAACAGATTCCTGAAACTTTCAGGGAGAGACTCTGCAAAGATAAGCAAGTTATATAAATAGGAAAGATAAGAAAGTTAAATAAATAAGGAAAAATGTAAATACCTTGCAGTCTGCAGTTGGCTATCAGGGGAGCTATACATACTTTGTGAATATTCCTGGAGCAGTAGATTAAACTGAAGGGTTAATCAGAGAACTAATAATGTGATCCAGACACAGAACACCTTAAGAAACATCTAAAATCTGGATCTATAGGAATTTGATTTTATCCATCTTTTCAATCTAAGGTCACTAGAAAACTAAATGGGGAATAAGAAGTAACAACTTGTAAAATTACAACATTTTGAACTTGGGCAAAATCACAGTTTCAGAAAGAAAAGATCCAGAACTGGTCACCAAGAATTTCCTTTCTTTGGCTCGATAAACATCTTCAAATAAAACCCTTCCCCCTAAGTGAAGTGAAGGATCAGCTTCTATCATCCCCTGACTGTGCAAATGCTGAATGCCAAGAGGAAAAATAAAAATTTGGTCTGATGGGTGAGGAGAAATTCACTCGAAAAGGTGGGAGAGACTCCCACGGTCATCTGTAACCTTGATGGATTACTCTCAGAACCCATCTGTCTGAAAGTATCTCTTATCAAAGGGAGAAATAGAGGTTTAGACTTTCTGGAAGGATTAAGGGACTGCCACAGTGGTGGTAGGGAATCTTCATAAAGTTGTTCAGATGTATTAGACTGTCCTTTGCTCAGGGAGTTCTTGCTTTATTTTTGGAACATCCCTACCATTGTTTTTTTAAATCTTTGCTTACCAGCAGCTTGATGAGACTGTATAACAAGGCTTCATTGGTAGAATTAAACCTTCTGGCAAACATGGAGAAGGAGGCTGAAAAATCTGAGAAATCCCTTGAATCAGCTTTCTTTTCTCATCACACTTTTAATCATATGCACATTTCAAACATTGGGTAGTCACTTGAGAGACTAAAGCGATCAAATTATGCAAATCAGATTTCTCCTAACAAGAAATGCCAAAATATTCCTCATATTCTCACTAAAGTCAAACACAAACTTCAACATGCTGGTGTGAATGACCTGAGATGTACCTCCCTGGACTACATGAAAAGAGACATAGAGGAGCTCTCTGAGCATGTAGCCCAGGCCGGTATGACCCTGACCTTGAGTAGCATCTTACCCTCACCAAGAATGATGCCACAATATGAAGACAAGATGATCAAATTCAACAATTGGCTTAAGTATTGGTGTCATTCAAAGGGGATCCAATGCCTGTCAGCCTGGGATGACATGCTCGACAAGCCACGATGCTTCGCTAGGGATGGCTTGCACCTGTCACCCCTGGGCTTTCGGATATTGGCAAAGGCTCTTGCTTCCCCCATAGTGCCTTTTTTAGGCAAGGCTCAAAAGATAAACCCACCTCCATAGGTATCACAAGGGATAAGAAACTAAGAGTAATGCTACTCAATGCCAGAAGTCTAAACCTCAAGATGCACGCACTTGAAATCCTCCAGCACTACCAGGTTATACCTCATACCATGCTTTTCGGCCCCAAAACTTGGACCGAACCACAAAAGGAGGGAGAGTATCAATATTTGTCAAAGATACCCACACCTCCAGGTTGGTGGCACAGCACGAAGCATCAGAGACTATCCATGTGCAACTAACAGTGAGTAAAACTGCCTTCCAGTTTATAGCCTGCTACAGACCACCCTCCCAAACCCAGGAACCCCACTCAGCCTTCCTGAGAACACTGAAAAATATGAAGGTCTCTCCAAACACCATTATATTGGGCGACTTCAACTACCCAAACATAGACTGGGAGCATTACTCTAGCTCCAACACCCTAGCCCAAAGGTTCCTAGAATTTATAAACTCAAATGCTATGGAACAACTTGTTACCACTCCCACAAGAAGGGAAAACATACTGGACCTGATCATCACCAACATGGGGACTCTATGTTCCAGACCAGAAGTGTATCCCTCACTGGTAAGATCAGACCATAAACTAATCTCACTGGATATTCACATCCCGACCCCAACCCTGCCCAGAAAACCACAGTGAAAAACTTCTCTAAAACAATTTTTACACTTCTCAAAACCGAGGTGGAATCCTTCAAAGCCCCCGAGTCTGTGGAAAATACAGCCCAGACCGCAGAATCCTTTATAAACGCATTCTATGAACACCTTCAGGAATGCATGGATCATGCAATCCCAAATAAAACCAAGACCCAATCCTTCAAAGGCAGACGTCCTGTCTGGTGGACCCCAGCCATAAACAAACTATACAATAGAAGGAGGAAGCTACTACATGATAGAGCAAAATCCCAAAAAGGGAAGGCATCTCTGATCAGTATTAGCAAAAAACTACGGGCATTCATAAAATCGTCTAAGGCCAGCTTCGAGAGAAAAATTGCACAGGACACTAAGGATAATCGGTTCCCATTCAGAAGCCTGAAACATCATAAGCCTGAAAATCAAAATCTTGAAACCAAAAGCCTGAAAATTCAGAATCCTGAAAACTCAAAATCCTGAAAGCCCAAAATCCTGAAAGACCAAAATCCTGAAACTCAAAATCCTGAAAACACAAATAATGCTAATATGTCACTATAAAGACACTAATATCTACCAACTGACCCTGACCCTAACCCTAACCCTAAGGTCCGTCACTATCGCACACTCAGCTGACCCGCGCCCTAACCCTAACTCACTTAAACTGCCCCTAACCCCAATATTTGTCACTATTGCATACATGCCTAACCTGCGCCCTAACCCTAACTCACTTAAACCGCCCCTAACTCTAAAATAAAACCAACCGCACACTTACCTGACCCCAACGCATGACCTACCACCACAGGGCTAACAATAGCAAAGCCACAATGACATCAGTATGTCTACTTTGTGTTTTCAGGATTTTGAGTTTCAGGATTTTGGTCTTTCAGGATTTTGGGCTTTCAGGATTTTGAGTTTTCAGGATTCTGAATTTTCAGGCTTTTGGTTTCAGGATTTTGATTTTCATGCTTATGATGTTTCAGGCTTCTGAATGGGAACCGGATAATCACAAGGCTTTCTTTAGTTATGTTAGGAACCTGGGTGGGAATTCCCAGATATGCTCAGAATTAGTCCAAAATGACAAAAAATACATTGAACCCACAGACATTACCAACATCCTAGCTGACAGGTTCAGTGCAAACTTCTCCCCACCAAAAGGGCAAATATCTATCCCAGCAGAGTGCTGCCCCCCCTGACATCTCAGATGCTCAGGTAAGAGCTGCCCTCTCCAAAGCAAAAAACACAGCATCAATGGGACCAGATGGTGTCCCGGCTGCGCCCTACATGAACCCAAGAAGAGCTAAACCCAAACATAAAACTACTGTTCAATCTCAGCCTTACTACAGGATATGTACCCAAAGAGTGGCGTACAGCAACAGTGGTCCCTCTCCACAAAGGTGGTGCCTCAACGGATCCTGGAAACTATTGCCCCATAAGCCTAACTAGCTTGGTCTGCAAAGCTATGGAAAGGATCATCATGGACCTCATAAATAAAGATATTGGGGACCTACAGACACTGGATCCTACCCAGTTCGGCTTTGTTAAGGGAAGATCCTGCCTCTTAAACCTGGTCAATTTCTTTGAAACAGTCACCAAGGCCATTGACGAGGGGAAGGTGGTCCACACAGCCTACCTGGACCTCGCAAAAGCCTTGGATACAATACCCTACTCGGGCATTATAGATAAGCTCACCAGCTTAAATATAAACCCCTATGTCACTAGATGGGTTACAAACTGGCTCAAGGACAGAACCCACATGGTTAGAATTGCTGGAGCCATGTCAGACTCCAAACCAGTTACAAGTGGCATCCCACAAGGCTCAGTCCTGGGACCTCTCTTGTTCGGTATATATTTCTCGGAGGTACAGGCCAACATGGAAGGATTGTGGCTGACCAAGTTCGCAGATGACTGCAAACTGGGTGCCATAATCGACTCTCCAGCCGACACAAGCATCCTCCAAAAGGGTCTCATAGAAACAGACAACTGGCCAGAGCCATGGCCTCAAGCTAAATGCCAAAAAGTGTATAGTCATCCCCTTTGGCAAAAACAAATTGCCCACAAATTACCACATAGGTGGTAATCCATTAAGTACAGAAGAAGTAATTAGAGACCTGGGGACCCAAGTTGATAGCAATCTCTCATTTGACAACCACGTGGCCAAAGTGGTTAGAAAAACATTTTATATAGCCCACCTAATCATGAAGGGATTCACATCTAGATCAGGGGAGGTCATCACGCCTCTTTACTCATCCCTCATCAGGCCCATAATTGAGTACAATGCCCCTTTTGGGATGTACCTTACCAGACACCTGCAGAAACTGGAAAGACCCCAAAAGTACCTCACCAAGAGGATCAAAGGGCTCAAACAGATGCCATATGCTGCCCGGTTAAAGAAACTCCAGCTCTACTCAGTGGCATACCGCCTGTTCAGAGGCGATCTGTGCCTGACGTATAAAGCTATGTCCAACCTGGAATTAATGGACATGCTGCACCTCAGAAAATCCAAATCCCATCGAGCTACGCGCTCGAGAGACTTGAACCTCAGCAATGAAATAAATATGACATGCTGGAGAGACAGATTCATAACCCAGAGGCTCCCTTCACTCTGGAATAAAATCCCAGTCCAGGTTAGGCAAAGTCCCTCATTGACTCTCTTCAAGAGGAATCCTGATGAGTGGATGGGAGAGCGTAGGTTTACCCCGGGTATCACATCTGTGTCACTGTTAGACAGAGGCACAGTATACTAACCTTGAAAAAGGGCATAGCAAAACTAATTTAAAATGGGTGGCGAAAGCCAAACACACTCTGGCTAGGCTTATAAATGCCCTAGGGCAGATAGCCTAGTATGTACCTATGAACCTATGAACCTATGAGCCTGACAACTGAAATTCTAAAAACAAGTGTTGCAGGGGAATACATTTTTTCCCAAAATCTATCAAAAGCCTTCCCATCTTTGTCAGAAAGGTATTGATTAGTATTAAACAAATGTTTGTCATCAGCTGGATTCACTAAAGAAATAGCTGCTGGATCTTATCTAGGATTAGTGTATAACAACTTAAAAGACTGAGGAAGTTTATACAGTCTATCTGCTCTCTTGGGGGCAACAGGCTGGCTTGTCAGGGAAGTTGCAGGCTGTGGCAAAAACATCCTTCAAAGCAAGTAGAAGAGGAGGAACAGGAGTAGGTTCTGGAAATTCCATGTGTAACAAATCAGAATACTTCCTGAGGGACTGAGAAACATTGCTGTTTTCCTGCTGAAACAGCTGATTCATTCTGGAAATATTTTCAGAGAAAGAGAATCCATCAATTGTACTGGCCAAAGCCACTGTCTCCTTGGAATCTGGGTCATACATCAGTGAGGACAAAACACAATCTGTCCCTTAACCATCGTTTTGAGGTCCAAAGTCTTGAATCTCTTCAGAAAATGAAGAATCTTTCTTTTTTTATGAGAAACAGCCATACAGGATGGGTCAACAGCCTGATCTAAACCCTGAGGTAAGTCCCTTAAATTACTACTGCCCAGAGTAACTGAGACAGGAAAATATATATGTCTAAGCTTTTGGTTCTTTTTGACACACATTTCTGAAGAAAAAGACCCACTTTTGTCAGGAAAAAAACTCCCTTTGGGATAGGTACAGCTTTCTGGCTCAGCAGAGTGGCATTCTCTTCCGCTTCTCCCAGGACCAACAATAGTGTTTCTTCCTTGCCCACCAAGGGTACTCAAACAGCCATAGAGGACCAACAACCAATAAGAATTCATCACAGCATGTAAATTTGGCTCTTGCTTCAGTGGAAGAGAAAATGACAATACAAAGAGGTTCTTCTATGCAAGTTGTACAGCAGCACCTAATGTATCCAATATGTGTGGACAATTACTGTTAGATTTTAGTGAATCACTACAAAATGTGAGTACTTCACCTGAAAATAATCTTCCAACTGTCATGGATTTTAACCATGTGCAGACATTAGACCTGGTGGATTTTATGTTGCTATTCGAACAACTTTGCCGATGGCAAAACCAAGGGCACAAATGAAAAGCTTAATAAGCGACAGCAGGACCAAAACATGGACAAATCAATCGATCACCAGGAGTCAAATGAGGAGGTGAATTCTATATTTAATGTATTTAAACATGAGCGAACTGATCAAGAGAGTTATGTTTTAAGCAGGGGTCTGACTTTCTTTCCATCTAAACCCATTGACATTTCTGTTACCTTACTAGAAATAAAACAGTTTATAAGAAACTTGAACTTGAAAATCCTGTTTGGTACAGAAAGTAATCATATAGTGAATCCATTTAAGCACTCTAGTTTATATGTACCATATATTAATATCACATTACAAGTTTTTGAAATGGCTGTTGAAAGAGAAATTTATAACTTGTATAACACTAAGAAGTGTATCACATTTTATAATCTGATCAGTGAACAGTTTAAATCCATACTGTCTTTAACTACAAATGCTAATATTGCAATCAAGAATGTTGATAAATGTGGGGGCGTTGTAGTACTTGACACTGAGTACTATTTAAAATGTATGACTGAAATGTTAAAGTCTGATGGTTATAAAGCTATTAGTAGAACAGATAACAATGCTATTGCTTTAGTTGTTAAGAGGGCCATTGGTTTTATGCATGATAACCACAGAAGTACTGATGACTTATTTGAGTATTTTATGGTAAAGCACCAAAATTACCAGTAATTTACATCATACCTAAGATACACAGATGATTATTGAATCCTCCCATGAGACCAATAGTATCAGCAAGGAGATGGGTCACCAATCCTATCTCCAAATACTTAGAAAAACAGTAAAGATCTTGGTTAGATAAGGTTAGCACTATCTTGAAAGATACTACAACATTTCTTCAACAATTTTATGACTGGTCACAAGGAATGGTTGAATATTATTATTATTTTGCTACACTTGATGTTCACTCACTATTTACAGTAATCCCACATGATACAGAGATAGAAAGAACATGTATGTTCCTGTGTAAGTATTCATATTACTCTGTAGATAAGATTCATTTGATATGTGAACTGTTATAACTAGTATCAGACAACAATGTATTTTTATTTCAAATGAGTGTTTATCACCAAAGCAAAGGGGTGGTGATGTACTCCCATCACCAATATGTATGCCAATATAGTTATGTTTGTATGGGAAGAGAAATATGTTTTACCTAAGTTTAATCCATTTAGAAACTATAAAGGCTTTTATAAGAGGTTCGTGGATGGCCACTTCAAGGTCTGGATAGGAAATCAGTCTAGTTTTAGTAATTTCACAGAATACATAACTGGTACTGCACATTTTTGAAATTTAAACATAAATTTTCACCCTTATAGATCACATACCAAGATGTGTTAATATCTAAAGATATGGCAGAATGGATTGATACTCAGCTGCATTGTAAATTGGTTAAAAAGAATAATTATCTGCATCGCACAAACATGCATCCTTCCTTCATGTTTAGAAATATTGTTAAGAGTCAGATGCATTAAGTTGCTAGACTTAATACCTCTGATTCCACTATGTTTAAACAATTAGATTCTATGGTTATGGATTTCCGTAAACGTGGGTATACTAATAGAGAAATTACACTGGGTTTTAAAAATGTCTTTCAGCAATGTACCAACTTGGCTAGACCAACATTTCAACCTGTAAAACAACAAAAAGTAATGAAAAAGAGAAGAGGGGTAAACAAGAAGTAAGGTCTATATTGATATAGAATAAAAATACTCATAAGGTCAAATAAGTTATAAATAAATATTGGTCCATTTTAGCAGATATACCTGAATTAAATACTATTTTATCTTCACAACCGAAATGTAGTTATAAACGGAACACTACACTTAAACAAGCATTATGTTATAAAGAACAACCTAAACAATATTTTAATTACACCCAGTGTTTGGTCATAATTTTATTCTAAAGGCCTACGGGAACTGTAATACACAAAATTTGGTATATATTGCTATATGTGTAGCATGTGATGGCTACTATATAGGCATGACAAATAGAAAGCTTAAAGAGCGTATAGATAACCATCTTTCAGATATAAAGTGGTCTGCACCTGTCGCCTCTGGGACTCAGGTTACTGGCTAAGGCTCTTGCCACCCCTATAGTGCCTTTTTTAGGCAAAGTTCAAAGAACAAAACCACCACTGTAACAGGTACAAGCATGCAAAATCTGAAGATAATGCTACTCAATGCTAGAAGTCTAAACCTCAAAATGCACTCTCTCGAGGCACTCCTAAAAATGGAGAACATTGATATCTGTGCAGTAACTGAGACCTGGTTCAAGGCTCCAGAGAGCACCCCTGCAATACCAGGCTACAACTCTTACCACACTTTTCGGCCACCAAAGCAGGACCAAAACTCTAAAGGTGGAGGAGTGTCAATATTCACCAAGGATATTCACACCACCAGGCTAGTTGCCCAACACAATGCGTCTGAAATTCTCCAGGTGCAACTAACGCTAGGTAAGATTGCAATCCAAATTGTAGCTTGCTACAGATCCCCCACCATACCCCAAGATTCTCACTACACCTTTCTAAACATACTGGAAAATATTAAGATAGAACCAAACACCCTAATACTGGGTGATTTTAACTACCCTGCCATTAACTGGGAAAGCTACTCATGTACCAATACCTTTGCCCAACGGTTCTTGGAATTCATAAATTCCAACGCCCTGGATCAACTAATCCATAGTCCCACCAGGGGCTCCAATATCCTAGACCTTGTCATTACCAACATGGGAAATTGATGCTCCACACCTATGGTCACCCCCTCGTTAGTCACGTCTGACCATAAGTTAATCACCCTTAACATCCACATCCCACCCCCACCCCCCAGTAAGGAAACCTCCATAAAAAACTTCTCCAAAGCCAACTTCATGCTACTCAAGTCAGAAGTGACAAACTTCATGACACCCATGCAGACGGGAGCTGAAAGTTCAACTGCTGAATCCTACACTAAGGCACTGTACGAGCACATCCACTCATGCTTTCATCCAAAAAAAAGAAGCCAATCTGGTGGTCCCCTGCCATAAACAAACTTTACAACAAAAGGAAGAAACTGTTGCAGAAAAGAGGAAAATCCCAGGATGCAAAAAACTTCCTTACCAGCCCCAGTAAGAAACTGAGATCCCTCATAACATCCTCCAAAGCTAGTTACGAAAATAAAATTGCCAAAGATTCCAAAGACAACAACAAGGCATTCTATAACTATGTCAAAAATCTAAATGACAATGCTCAGATCTGCTCTGAGCTAAAACAGAATGGCATTAAATATACTGATCCCAAGGATATTGCCAATATCCTGGCAGATCGATTCAGTGCCAACTTCACCCCCTCTCACTCCCTAAATGGCCCATCTCAATACCGGAAGATTGCCAAATTCCGGTAATAACGGCCACACAGGTAAAAACGCACTCTCCAAAGCTAAGAATACAGCATCCATGGGACCAGATGACATCCCGGGCTGTGTACTACATGAACTACAATATGAACTGGCACCTCACCTAAGTGTCATGTTTAATCATAGCCTCACCTCAGGTTTAGTGCCCACTGAGTGGCGCACAGCTACAGTTATCCCACTCCACAAGGGGGGATCCACCTTGGATCTCGGAAACTACCGTCCCATCAGTCTGACAAGCCTTATCTGCAAGGCCATGGAGCATATTATCATGGAACTTATAAACAAAGACATTGGCAACCTTCAAACACTGAACCCCACCCAGTTTGGGTTCGTGAAGGGCCGATCTTGTCTCCTGAACTTGATTGACTTCTTCGAATCAGTCTCCAGAGCCATGGACAAGGGTAAGGTGGTCCACACAGCCTATCTAGACCTTGACAAGGCCTTTGACCATCCCCCACTCTGGAATCATAGATAAACTTACTAAGCTGGGCATTATTCCCTACGTCACCCAATGGGTTGCTAACTGGCTTACTGATAGAACCCACACTGTAAAACTAGCCGACTCCAAATCCAGCTCCAGACAAGTGACAAGTGGTGTACCTCAGGATTCAGTCCTGGGACCGCTCTTGTTTGGCATCTACTTCTCTGAAGTACAGGCCAACATTAAGGGACTCTGGATAACAAAGTTTGCAGATGACTGCAAACTGGGAGCCATTACTGAATCCCCAAATGATGTGGATACTCTACAAAAGGGCCTTACAGAAACAGATGCTTGGTGCCAGAGCCATGGGCTCAAGCTCAATGCCAAGAAATGTATAGTTATCCCCTTTGGGAAAAAACATGTATCCGTGAATTACCATATAGGTGGCAGTACACTAAACACCGAAAGTCTGATAAGAGACTTAGGGACACAGGTGGACAGTGGTCTCACCTTCGATAACCACATTGCCACAACAGTCAGGAAATCCTTCTATGTGGCACACCTCATCACTAAGGGCTTTTCATCCAGAAAAAGGAGGTCATTGTCCCACTGTACTCATCCCTCATTAGACCCATTATAGAATACAATGCCCCGTTTGGTATGTACCTCTCAAGACATCTGCAACAACTGGAAAGGCCACAGAAATACCTCACTAAAAGAATCACAGGCCTAAAGCAGATGCCCTACACTGACCGCCTTAAAAAACTCCAGCTATACTCTGTCGCATATCGTCTACTCAGAGGCGATCTTTGCTTAACATGCAAGGCCATGTCAAACCCAGAGCTGTTGGACATGCTACACTTAAAAATATCCCAATCCCTCAGAGCCACACGCTCCAGGGATCTAAACCTTGTCATCACAATAAACAAAACATGCTGGAGGGATAGGTTCCTGACCCAGAGACTCCCCAGACTCTGGAATAAATTGCCCATACATGTCAAGCAGATTGCCTCTTTGGTCCTCTTCAAAAGGAACCTTGACAATTGGATGGGAGAAAGGAAATTCACCCCGGGGATCACGTCAGTCGCCC
>NC_056737.1:1535082230-1535159730 GCF_019279795.1 Protopterus annectens | reverse complement strand
ATGGCTTTGGTGACTGCTTCAAAGAAGTCAGTCAGGTTTAGGAGACATGATCTGCCTTTTACAAATCTGAACTGGGTAGGGTCCAGAGTTTGGAGATTACCAATGTCTTTGTTTATGAGTTCCATGATGATACGTTCCATGGTCTTGCAGACCAGGTACATCAGGCTAATGGGGCGGTAGTTCCCAGGATCCATCGTGGCTCCCCCTTTGTGGAGTGGGATAACTGTCGTGGTGTGCCATTCAGTGGGCACAAAGCCTGAGGTGAGGGTATGACTGAACATGGTACTTAGGTAGGGATCCAATTCATTCTGTAGTTCATGTAGAACACAGCCTGGGATATTGTCAGGTCCCATGGATGCTGTGTTCTTGGCTTTGGAGAGTGTGTTTTTTACCTGTGCAGCCGTGATTACAGGAACTTTGCATTCTTCCGGTATAGAGATGGGCCCTCTAGGGGGTGAGAGGTGGGTAAAGTTAGCACTGAACCTATCTGCCAGGATGTTGGCAATATCAGTTGGGTCTGTATATTTAGTGCCATTGTGCTGTAAGTCAGAGCAGATCTGAGTGTTGCCATTGAAATTCTTGACATAGCTATAGAATGCTTTGTGGTTGTCTTTAGTCAGTGGCAATTTTGTTTTCGTAACAAGCTTTGGAGGATTTTATGAGGGATCTCAGCTTCTTACTGAGGTTGACCAGGGAGTTCCTCCAGTCATGGGATTTTACTCTTTTTTGCAACAGTTTCTTTCTTCTGCTGTAGAGTTTGTTTATGGCACAGGACCACCAGATTGGCTTCCTTTTTTTGGAGGATAGCGTCTTGGTTCTATTAGGGATAGCATGATCCATGCACTCGTGTAAGTGCTTATAAAGTGCATTTGTGTAGGATTCAGCAGTTGTACATCTATTGTCCATCTGCATGGGTGTCATGAAGTTTGCCACTTCTGTGTTAAGAAATGTGAAGTTGGCTTTGGAGAAATTTTTTTACGGTGGTTTCCCTAATTGGGGTGGGGGCAGGATGTGGATGTCTAGGGTGATTAGCTTGTGGTTGGATCTGACCAATGAGGAATTGACCTCTGGTGTAGAACACTGGTTGCCCATGTTGGTAATGACCAGGTCTAGGATATTGCTGCCCCTGGTGGGGGTGTGAATAAGTTGATCCAAGGCATTGGAATTTACGAATTCCAGAAAACATTGAGCAAAAGAGTTGGTACATGAGTAGTTTTCCCAGTTAATGGTGGGGTAGTTGAAATCGTCCATTATTAGATTGTTAGGTTGTACCCTAATACTTTCCAGTGTATCAAGAAATGAGGAGTGGGAATCCTGGGGCATGGTGGGGGTTCTGTAGCAAGCTACAATTTGGATTGTGGTCTTGCCCAGAGTTAGTTGCACTTGGATAATCTCAGATGCATTATGCTGTGCAACTAGCCTGGAGGTGTGGATATCCTTAAAGAATATGGGCACGCCTCCACCTTTAGTGCTTCGTTCCGGGTTAGGTGGCCGAAAGGTGTGGTATGAATTATAGCCTGGTAATGCAGGGGTGTTCTCTGGAGCTTTGAACCAGGTATCTCTCACTGCACAGATGTCAATGTTCTCCATTTTAAGGAGTGCCTCGAGTGAGTGCATTTTGAGGTTTAGACTTCTAGCATTGAGTAGCATTACCCTCAGATTTTGCTTGCTTGTACCTGTTACGGTGGTGAATTTGTCATTTGAACCTTGCCTAAAAATTCATATATATATATATATATATATATATATATATATATATATATATATATATATATGCAACTATATATATATATATATATATATATGTATATATATATATATAAATATATATATATTAAAAAAAACTATATATATATATATATATATATACATATACATATATATGAATATATATATATGCATGTGTGTGTGTATATATATATATATACACACACACACACACACACACATATATATATATATATATATATATATATATATGCATACACACACACACACACACACATACATATATACACACAAGCACACACACACACACACACACACACACACACACACACACACACATACACATACACACATACACACACACACACACACACACACACATATATATATATATATCTTCTTCTTCTTCTTCTTCTTTCGGCTTTTTCCCGGTTAGGGGTCGCCACAGCGGATCACCTTGTCCGCACATTGAATGGCAGTGGAGTTTTACGGTGTCGAGTTGCCAGCCCGGCGCCCAACCTTCCACAGAAGGCACACTCACATGCACACCTAGGGCCAATTTAGAGTATCCAATCCACCTGCAGCATGTCTTTGGGATGTGGGAGGAAACCGGAGCACCCGGAGGAAACCCACGCGACCACAGGGAGGACATGCAGACTCCACACAGAAGGCACCCCAGCCGAGGATCGAACCGGAGAACCTCTTGCTGTGAGGCGGCAATGCTAACCACTGCACCACCGTGGCCGCCCTATATATATATATATATATATATATATATATATATATATATATATATATATAAGCGTATATATAGTTACACATATAGCTATACACTTTTTTTTACATGTGAACATATTGACTTTATTTTTTTTTCTTTCTAAAGAATGTATTTTCACCTTTCATGTTAATGTTTTCTTTGTTACTTATGTTTGGAATGCTTTTACCTTAATGACAGTTTTCAACAAAAATCCTACCTGTTTGAGTATATGGACTTCACAGAAGGTCCCTGATATCAAATCATTAACATACACCAAGGAAGGTCCCCGATATCAAATCGCTAATATCAAATCAATTGTAAAGACACTGTATCTAAGTAATTTTTTGTATATCTGTAAAGTGATTTGTTATAAACAAAATAGCTTCAGTGGCAGATACAAAGTCTCAAAGACAGCCCTACAAAATATATGTATCTAATAAAATTCAGACAACAACAGTTCTTCTACCAGAATCAAATGATATTACAAGTTTTATCACTCCCAGGTACACATATAGTAATAAATCTAGAGGCATGTATAAGTGTCTTGATTGTACTGTCTGTAGATACATCCTACATTCAGCCTTACATTCAGTTATCTCATATAACATATACAATAGGGGTTCCAGGCAACTTTTGCTGTAAAACCATAGGGGTGGTTTACATTGCAGTCTGTGACAAATGTTCAGCTTTTTATATTGGGATGACCACCAGAAGCTTAAACGCTAAAATGAAGGAACATATTTATAATATAAGGAAGAAAGAAAAAAATCAAGCATTTTACAAGCATAGCTCAGAATGTATAGGTTTTAATAAATTTTTGTTTTCTGTTTTGGAACATTGTGAACATGACATTCGTGGTGGGAATTATAAAAATCTTTTAGCCCAAAGGGAGGCTAGATGGCAAATCAAATTGCAGGCTGATCACAAGCCTGGTTTAAATGATGCCATCAATATTAAATGTTTTTTAAAAGATCGTGAGGCATATATTAAATAATGTTTTTGATTTGCTATGTATGTTATTAGTTTTTATTATTTATTAATTAATTTTCTTGTGTTACATTGCGAAGTTTGGTTGTGAGAACGCATTTGAAACGTTTTTAGCAATTGGGCTCTGTTTTACATATATAATCAGTTGGTGTTTGTTTGTACTATTTATAGAGTTCTTTATTTGTATCATCATGTGGTTCTGAAGAAGGTGTTATATGAAAGTGGCAATTAAAGTGGAATTACGCTATTCCAGTGTTATGTTGTTTTCTATTCAGCTTTGAGTAGTTTTTTTGTTTTTTTGATATTGCAAGACTATTGAGTTGATAACACTGACAGAATTTATTTTGCCCATGTCAATATAAACACTTCCCGTCTCTTCCAGAAAAGTTTACCTCTCTGTCTCTTTCCCTTTGACCATTCCTTCTATAAGACAGAGTTTGTGGCCTCCACCACTTTGGACAGGTGCAGATCCTACATCCAGACTGCCCAAAACTATAGCATCACACACCCTTCAACAGTCATTGGGAGAGCTATACATATATATGATCATCCTCATCTCTTATCTGTGGGAATAAGCAACATTGACGAGCCATATCCCATTTTTGATAGCCCACAAATTCCTTGACACTTGGTTTGTATCACTCCAGACCAGAGGCATATCTGGCTTAGCTAGCACCCTCTGCCAGTCCCACAATCTTCTGGCCCACCCTGACAACTTTTCAAGTGAGGAGTAAAAAAGTCATTGGATACTGCAGGATATCCTACGGTAAAACAGTCAGTCATGCACCATGAAATCCACACCCCTCCCCCACCCCTTCAAGTGAAGAGCAAAAAAAAAAATGTTTTTAATTAAAAAAAAAAAAAACACGTCTTTGTATATTCCTGAAGGAAGCCATTTGGCTTTGTATAGTAGTACAGCCAATCACACAGCACCAGATCCATGCCCCCCCTCCCTCAGTCTTTAAGTAAAGAGCAAATAAATAAATAAAATAACATTCTTGGGATATTACTGAAGGAATAATACAACCAGGCTACAAAAAAAAAAAAAACTGCAAGCTAGCCTCTCAATTGCACCCCTAACACTTTGCACCTGTAACAATTGCCCCCTTTGCCCCACCCTTGCTAAGCTACTGCTCCAGACTGGGTACCATCTAGCAATATGTCCTATTTGAGAACAGATAAAGCACTATGATCACTTAATGCTATACTCAGATCTTGGTGGCAAGAACTCTTCCTAAGCTCACCATTTAATTTGTTTGCTCTAGGGTACTTTTCCACTAGGAAGTGTGAAAATGTTGACTTCATGCATGCATAGTAACCAGTATTTTTTTATGAGTTTCAATTTTTCTGGAAAATTTCAGTTTCCTCTCGTGCTCCCTCATGCCCAAGTTCAATTTTTATAACTGTCACTTCAAGCTGATTCACTCTATTTAATACATTTTTTTTATTTTTGTATGTGTTTCCGTATATGGTTTCTGCTGTTCTGTTAAGTCCTTACAGGCTATATCCAAAGCCTTACATAAAGTAACCATGATCAAGTTATGTGTATAAAGAGGCGCATAGCTATCATGAACATTTTTATTTAGAGTAGTGTGTTCTGACATCAGTTCTGATTTTTTTTATTTCTCTAGTTCACTTTATGACTGATTAATCAGATCAATCTGTATTTTCAGATCTGCTAAACTAGACTTAAGGGCTATCATTTCATTTTCCAGAATTTTCTACTTGGTGGTTATACATTTAGCTATGTCTTCCACAATCTCAGGTTGTTTAAAACTCTAGATGTGTCACTTGAGCCATTTCTCAGTCACTTGCAGTTACCAAATTTTCATCTAGAAAGATGTTTTCCTTTCCTTTGATTAGTTTAGCAATAAAATGTTCACCCGTTTTGTCACTTAATGTTTTCCTTTCTTTCTGTAGCACATTTGCAAGGCTTTCACTTTTTTTGCAATTGTGTTCCAGCTCCAGGATGTTTGTTAATTGCAATTAAGTTGCTATTACTGCACCAGTGTAGTTCTTTGAGCCAATCAGTGTCATCTGTTTACTTTCATGTTTTTGGATTATTTTTTATGTACATACTGAGCTATGTAACTGTGATGAGTATGAGTCAGTGTTTAGTTCTTACTTCTGTTTTCCATCTCTTTAAATTGTGCTTTTCATGACTCACTCTCAGCTAGTACATTCTGATGTTTTGATTTTAGGTCAAGCAGGGAACTATTTATCTTCTGTACCTCCCATAAATATACAGTGTCAACTTAGGCTCTAGTCTGACTTGTCTTTTGTTTTTCAAGCTCTAAATTCACACCCCTATATTTCTTTTTTATTTATGACTTTTTATGTCTCCTAATTTAGCACGTATGGGCTTACTTTTGTCTCCACTTTACAAAAGGGTCAGAGGGCATATTAGCTAAATAAGGCATCTGTTCTGTTTTGCCACACCTTTTGTTGCTCATGGTCAGCCAAAAACCTTGTAAATGTATTTTTCATTTTATTATCATTCATGAAATAATCTGTTCTACCACAGCTACAAACTCTTTCTCCTCAAAGACAGCACCTTCTGACTGTCTTAATATTTTTAAACTCTCAGTTATTCTCAAACTTCATCTTGTGTTGTTACAGAGTGTCAGGGAAGTATTTTATTTAAATTTTCTTCTTCTTTGTTAACTTTTAGTGGCACCAATGAGTTTCTTGTAAGGAGTTCCAAAGCTTTTTCTAGAAGTTCTTATTTCTTAACAATATTTAAGTTCTGCCCCTCTGCGTCATTTAGTTCAGTTCACTTAGAACCACAGTAAACTCACTGCTTCCAACAACATTCACTTTCCATATTTGCAACACTAAAAAAGAAGTTATGTACTTAACATAACATTCCATCTGTGTTATCTGTTTTCATTCTTCCTCAATGTGTGGATTTGGATCCAACTCAGATGTTACTCCAGCTTGTGGAGAACAAATTCTCAAGCTCCTTTCCTACCCATAATGCACCGAGACTAACTCCCCTCAGATCTTGCATACAGCTTGAAAGAGATAAAGAAAAAACATAAAAGAATTGCCATAACTGGAGTTCAACACAAGGGGCATGAGGTGTCCTTGGTGACCTTGAAAATCTCATTTCTCCAGGAGTTGTATGAAGGAAATGGAGGGGGATGGAGAGTGGGGAGTTGAGTAAGAATGAAAATGGACAACACAGATGGAAAGTTATGGTAAGTACATAACTTCTTTATCTGATGTTGTCAATTTTCATTTGTTCCTGAACATATGGGACAGAGTCCCCAGCTACCGAAATTCCTGGATGGACTTTAAGAATAATATTCCTGAGTACAGTTGACCCAAAGATCACTCTTCCCCTTGACACCAGGTCCAATTTGTAATGAGTGATAAAGGTATGAGAATTTGATCAAGTAGCAGCCACACAAATATCGTCCATGGATGCTCTAGACTGGAATACAGTGGAAGTAGCCATAGATCTAGTTGAATGAGCCTTTAATGGTTTTGGTAGGGGGAGATTCAATTTAGTATAGGTAAGCGAGATGCAATTTGTCAACCATCTGGCTATAGTTACTTTTGTGACTGATTCGTCCATCTTGTGATGAGCAAAGGAAACAAAGAGCTGATCTGTCTCTCTAATTTGTTTTCAACTGTGCAGGTAGAAACACAACTGCCTGTGAGCATCAAGTAAGTGCAGCATACAGTCTCCTTTATTCACAAAGTTTGGGAATAATTCTGTCGGGTTAATAGCTTGGTCAATGCAGGATTCTGACACCACCTTAGGTAGGAAAGAAGCATTGGTAATTAAGGTGACCCTGTCCTTGTGGAAAACTAAATATGGGCGCTTAGAAGATAATGCCTGAAGTTCTGAAACTCTTCTAGCAGATGTAATCACAACTAAAAAGATAGTCTGTCAGGTTAAGAATTTTAGATCACATTTAGCTGCAGGTTCAAAGAGGGACTGTGTCAAGATTTGCAGTTCCAAATTTAAATCCCATGGTCGCATAGGATCTTTGTAAGGAGGTCTAAGTAGAAGAGTACCTTTCAAAAATGCTTTGCATGGTTTAAAAGATGCTAAGGAAGAATTCTGAAATCTAACATTGAAATATGAAATGGCTACCAGTTGGACTTTGATAGTTGATGAACTAGCACCCTCCTTAAACAGACTCGCTAAAAATTCAAAAATGGAATGTATCAAAGCTGAGAAGGGTCCTACCTGATTCTGTTCTGCCCAATAAACAAATCTTCTCCATTTACTTCTCTAGAGTTTTCTAGTATAGGGCTTATGGGATGATACCAGAATGGAATGGACAGACAAAGAGAGCACAGGTTGTCTGGCTATCAATGAAACTGGAGAAACCATGCAGTCAGCTTGAGGTTTGTCATGTCTGGGTGAATTATGTCAGTCGAGTGAGATGGAAGGTCTGGAGTCAGATCCAGAATCCAAGGTGGGCACAGCAGATGAGGACAAAGGAAAGAGAACTAAACTTGTCAAGGCCAGTAAGGTGCAATGAGGATGACTTTGCTCTTCAATCTGGCTGCTTTCTGGAGGAATTTGGGAATTAAAGGAGTTGGGGATAAGCGTATAGGAGACTGGGGGGCCAATTGTGGAGTAGAGCATCCCTCTGTGACTTCTCTGAAGGGGGGATTAAGGAAAAGATGCAAAGAGATTGCAGCAAGGCTGGCCCCACTGATGGAAAATCATGTCCACCCCGTCACATTGTTGCTGAGAGACCACTCATGATGTAGTAAGATGGATTTGCTCACATTGTCTGCTAACACATTGGATTTCCCAGGAATGTGAGTTACAACTAGAAAATGGATGGAAGAATTCACCCACTGCCACACCCTCAAGGCTTTCTGACACAGGGGGTAAGATCTGGTTCCACTTTGTTTTTTAATGTACTAGACTACCGACATGTTGTCCATTTGGATCGCAGTCATTCAGAGGGGGAGAGAGTTCTGGAATGCTTGCAATGCCAAAAGCAGCATTCTCATTTCTAGAACATTAATATGCAAGTTGGCCTGCTTGGGGAACAAGTGCCTTGGACTGTCTTCCCCAGAAAATGCCCCCCCATCCACCTAATTTACCACCCAATCTACTAAGCATCTTGGTCACTACGGCCCTGGGCTGAGGGTAAATTAAGGGATGGCCTACCAACAGTTGTTGTGACTGCATCCACCAGGAAAGATACCACTTGCATACATGAGTTATTTTTATCTTCACTGACATAGGTTGAGAGAGATTGAGAGAGAATTGATCATTGTGTTTGCAGCATTAATTGTAGAAGTCTCATGTGATATCTTGCTAAAGGAACTAAGACTATCACCACTGACATTCATCCCAGGGCTTGCAGAATAAAAGGGATGAAATTTTGGTACTGCAAATTATTTTCTTGACCTGACTTCATATTGTTCGTACTCTCGAAATGTGAAGTGATGCTACCATAGAGACTATGTTGAATATAGCTCCCATGAATTCCAATGACTGGGTCAGGTGTAACTGTGATTTGTTGTGATTGATAGTTATGCCAAGATTTGAACAAGTCTGCACACTTTGTCTCGGGCTTGTACCAATTCATGCCTGGTCAGAGGAGTAATGCGTCAGTCGGCCAAGTATGGAAACAAGTGGAATCCCTGCAGTCTCAAGTGAGATGCCATCACTGCCATGCATTTGGTTCACACCCTGGCAGCTGTGGTGAGACCAAAGGGCAATGCTCTGGACTGGCTGCCAGCTGGAAGCGTAAGTACCTTCTGGATCATCTGTTCATTTGTATGTGATAGTACGCATCCTGGAGGTCTATTGAGCACATCTAATCATCCTAGCTCAGAAAAGGCAGAATGGACTGAACCGTGACCATCCGGAACTTGGTGTATTGAAGTGATATGTTCAACACACTAAGATCTAAAATTGATCTTCAGTCCCCTGTTTGCTTTGGCACTAAAATGAATCCTGAGTAAGTTCCAGAATCTATTTGGTCTGGAGGGACCTCTTGGATGACTCTTTTTCCTAGCAGATTTTGTATTTCCAGTGCTGCTGCTTCCCTGTGGTTGGAGAAGGTATCTTTACATCCTCAGTTTTGAGGGCCTCCTCGGCCATCCAGGCATCTTCTACCATTATCACTCCCCCCCTCTGCCTCTGAGGGAACTACCGCCATGTGTCTCCTGGAAAGGACCCTGAGACTTCCTGAACCACATCTTTCAACCTTCCCACTGATTCCTGGAAAAAGTCCATTGATGGGTCAAAAAAATATGCCCACAGCAGAAAGGTTCTTTCCATGCTTCTCACACCTGGACAGTGTGTCTTTCACTGTGAGACCAAATAAGGAAGAACCGTCAAAAGGAGCATTGAGGAAAGATGGCTTAAAGGGCTCAGCAAAATCACACAGATGCATCCAGGCATGCGTCCTGATGGAAATGCCTGAACACACAGCCCTTGAGGCAGCTTCTGCAACATGTGAGATGAGTCTCACTGACAACTTTGCAATAGATTGAAGGATAGCCAACTGTGAAGCCACCGAACTTTGAGCCTCTGCAGTAGTGGACCCTGAAAGGGAGTTTGAAAGTTCCTTTATTAAGTCCTTTTACAACCTTGTGAAATGTGCCAAATAGTTCAGCAATCAGATAGTGAAAGTCGCTGATGCATACGCTTGTTTCCCAAATCTGTCCAGAGCCCTAGATTCTCCATTAGGGGGTGGAGAGTGAAACTCGGTTCCAAATATTCCTTTCATTAGCTGCTGCCATGACCATGGCATCAACTGGTACTCCCTTAATCTAATGTTCTCTCCCCTATTGGTGGAGCCAGAATCCTGTCTGGTCTCTTGGGGATTGACTCAATTGTATCAGATCCCTTCCATGTCCACCTAGAAACCAAAATGATGAATTCATCAGCAAGTGGAGTGCCCCAGGAGGTAGACAGGCCAGACCCAAAAGTTTCCAGAATTAAAAACTCTTCAGGAGCTTGGTTTTGGGTAGACCAGCCACCCTTATGGTTTAGGATCCCAGGGACATCTCCAAATGAGAAGTCATTGGGTGGTGAATTGGGAGACCCCTCCTGTCGCTCATCTTGGTTTATAATTGAAGTGGAACAGGCAGGGTAGTTTGTCTATATACTTTATTACATAGAAACACATCAGGATGGATAGCAGCAGTACAAAATATAAATAAACTGATTAATTGACAGACTACACAGACATGCATGTTACATACATCTCAACAGCTTACTACTAAATGGCAGTCAGGCTCACATGTGCTCAGTATTTATACACTTGTGCAAGCACATGGAAAGCTTCTTAAAGGTATACATACATACATACTGATCTACATCCTCCCTCTTTAATGAATTACCTACAGTAAAATGAAAATTGAATAAGACATGCAATTATATAGACACTAAGAAACAAACACAACGTTCATGTCCAAGTTGCCGTGTAGCTGGAACATGGTCTGGAAATGTGACCTGATCTAGTGATATAGCAATTCGAACTGGGTTTAGCAACAGGGACAGTAATTGGTGAGCAACTTGCTTCAAGAGTTTTGGGAATCTTTTCAGGAACAGGATATTTACTGGAATGTCCTCTGGAACTGGAACACTGGATAACTCACTCTGAGATCCAGAGTCTTTTTCACAGGCAAGATGCTGCAATGCAGGTTCGGACACTAGTACCAAAAGTTTCCTATTCTGCTTACATTCTACTCCTTGTGATTTCACAATGTACAATCTTGGCTCCGGGCGAACACTTTTCACGACTCCAATCCGATCAAAACCTTTTGATGTCTGCATCCTCACTATCTCCTCTTCTCGTAATGGATTGAGTGGTTTGCTGGTCTTATAATAGGACTTCTGGGATAAGCGCTTCTTTAACAGATGGGCTTTCACTGATTTGTTATTCTTAACACATGGAACCAATAGATTACTGCTGATTGGTAATGTGGTTCTAGTTTCTGTGCAGGTGAACCAAGATGTTTATCACGAGGAATATTTCTGAGATTCAAGAGATCCAGGAAAACATTGCTATTGTCTCGTTTTGACTTCTCTAGTAATTGTTTTGCACTTTGAACTGCACGTTCTGCCAAACCATTTGACTGCAGGTATTCAGTGCTACTTGTAATATGAATAAAGTCCCACTCATCGGCAAATTTCTTCAATTGTTGGCTTGTAAACTGTGTACCATTGTCAAAAATAACTTTGTGCAGACTACCATGGACTGGAAAATGGTGCTTCGTCTTAGTAATTACAGTACTGGATGCTAGATTAAGAAGTCTGTCAATCTCAAACTAATTTAAATAAGAGTCTACTAACATCAAGTAATGTTGACCATTCCACTCGAAAATGCCTGTGGCTACTGTTGACAAGGTAGTTCAAGAATCTGGCTTAGCTAAAGTGGTTCTTTCTGTTGATGCAACTTTGTACTATTACAAGATGAAATTACTCTCTCAATGTCCGTTGACATAGAAGGGCAAAATACTAGTCCTCTCACCCTTCTTTTGGTAGAACCAGTTCCTGGGTGGCCACGATGCAAGACAGTAATGTACTCTGTTTGCAAGGACTTTGGAACACACACACTTCTGGACCTTTCATGATGATATCATTGTCAGGCAAAATCTCATCTCTGTAAGGAAAATATGGTTGCAGGTGATGAGGTAAACAAGATTGCTTTGACAGCCATCCTCAACTGATAAAGTGGTTAAGCTTCTGAAGAACTGAATCTGAAGCTGTGTGACTTCTAAGCTCATCAAGACACGTGGAAGAAAAATTTCTCACTTCCATAACTCCAAAATCAAGTTTCTCATTCTTGTGCTGTTCAGTGGTATTTTTGGTCGATCTGGATAAAGTATCAGCAAGATAAAGAAGTTTGCCTTTTGTGTAAACAAGACTGAAATTATACTTTTGCAATTTCAACATCATGTGTTGTAATCTGGCAGGAGCTGTATGCATAGGTTTTCTCAAAATGATGACTAGAGGTTGGTGGTCATTTTCAATCTGGATAGGTCTGCCATAAATATAATCATGGAACTTCGAACATGCAAACACAACTACCTAGAGTTCTTTCTCTATCTGCACATACTGCATTTCAATTTGGGTTAGAGTTCTGGCTGCATAGGCTACTGGTCTACCCTCTTGAAGAATGACTGTGCCAAGACCAAATTTCGAAGCATCACAAGAAAGAGTAACTGGCTTGTGAACATCATAGTATCTTAAAGTAGGTGGACTGGCAATTCTCTGTTTCAGGACATCAAATGCTCTCTGTTGTTGCTCTAAACATGAGCAGGATACATCTTTACGTGTCAGCTCTCTGAGTGGTGCTGATAGTAGGCTCAAGTCTGGAATGAACTTGCCTAGATAGTTAACCATGCCAAGAAAACGTTGTAGGTCTTGAACTTTACCTGGAGCTAGCATCTCAAGAATAGCTGTTTGCTTGGAAGGATCTGATCATAAGCCTGAACTAGTAAACAAATGACCAACATAAGTAACTTCTCATAGCCTGAAATTGCACTTCTGAGGATTCAGCTTAAGAGTCACTTCCCGTGCTCTTTCCAGAACTTTCTTGAGGTTTCTGTCATGCTCAGCTTCACCATTACCTCGTACTATAATATCATCTACTATAATAGCACACGGAGCCCCATTGCGCACTGGAAGACTTCACTGGCAAAATTTATCCCAAATGGCATTCTCAAAAATCTCTACCTGACAAAAGGAGTACTGAAAGTGGTTAGCAATAAAGATTTTCGGTCAAGCAAAATTTGCCAAAATGAACTCTTTGCATCAAAGGCATAAAAAAACAGTGGCATTTGGTATAAGAGCTGCAACGTCTTTGACTGTAAGCATTGGATGATGAGGTCTTTTTAGTGCTTTGTTCAAATCTTGTGGATCAATACATATTCTGATATCATCTGAGCTTTTCTTGTGAACTAATACCATGGAAGATACCCATTCAGTAGGTTCATCAACTGGACAAATCACACCTTGCTGCACCATTTTATCTAGCTCAGCTTTGACTGTTATGCATAGCTACTGGAACTTTATGGGCTGACTTCATGGTCTAACTTCATGGAGTACACAACTGGGAGTTTGCCTAGTTTGTCTTTGAAAAGATCTTCATAGGTAGAGAAAACAGACTGCACAAAATTAGAATAGTTGTCTTATTACAGCCGAGTGACGTCTCCAGGCGTTTCTACAGTTACCGCCTACTGCTCCTCTAGGCGTCAAATATTGCCTGTTCATATTTGCATTAATAATTCCAAAACCATGCTACATACAAGGTATCAGAATATTTTATCTTGAAGCATACATGATGGCAAACACAATTGTATTGCTATATGACCTCTGTCAATGACTCTTTGTTAGAAGTCTAAGGTAATAACTTCATTTTTAAAGGCTGAAGCCACACCCACTGGGAGTTAAAGGTACACACTTCAAAGGGCTGTACTGGAGGAATGAGTTAAGCTTACATGGTGGACTTCCTTATTAAAGGAAAGCAGTCCCATTTTCAAACATCTCTATAGGCCTAATAATGACTATATGTGCCTTTTGACCAAATAAAATTGCAAGTCATAGCATTTCCCAGCAGAGTAACATGAAAGCTCTACTGAACCTTCGGTTTGAATTTCTTCACCACCATAAACAAGCTTCGCACACTTTGCCAAACCAACCTACTCACCAGCATATACTCTAGCAAATGTTTCTGCTGACATAATATTGCACTTTGAACCTGTGTCAACTTTGAGCTCTATGGGTCTCCCATTTATCCGAACAGTACAAAATACTTCATTCTTTGCCCATAAATCTACTGCACTGACGGTTTCATTAAGCACGGACACACCATCGACATGAAAAGTAGGGTCACAGCTTTCTAAGTGATCAACTTGTCTCTTGGAATGTTCCCTTTTAATAAAATAATGAGTCTCTTTTGATTTACAAAATCTTTGAAAATTATTCCACATTTTACATCTGTGGCATTGTTGACCAAAAGCTAGGCACTTTTCTCTTTTAGACTCATGATTTCCACCACAATTATGACAATTGACTATGAGACTAGGTGAGGGTACACGCTTTGAGTTTGCTGACTCACCAATGTGCTTCACTGAGACGGTGTGTGCATGATTTGCTAGAAAACCATGGGGTTTCCCAGTGAGTGTTGCTGGACTCACAGTTGCTGCCATGTGCTTGTGCCTTTTTCTTTTAAACACGTGCTGCATACTCTCAACATTAGTTTTAGAAGACACCGGAAGCATGCATTTCACATCTGTAAGCATATTTGTGTGGTTTTCTGTAAGCTCATATATCTGACAGATCTTAATGACCTTATTCAAAGTTAAATCACTGTCATGAAGCAAAATCTTTCTCACAGCATCACGTTTGATACTACACCCAAGTCTGTCTTTTATCAACTCATCCCTTAAATCACCAGATCTGCATGTTTTAGCCTTCTTTCTCAAATTGGTTATATATGCTGCAAAAGTTTCACAAGGCTTTTGATCTCTTGTGTAAAACAATTGCCTTTCCATTGTAATATTCGTTTGGGGGTTACACACTTCTCTAAATTTATGTTTTAAGCACTCAGGGTCTTCCATTGACTCAGCCAGTATCACTATATGATGGTTCCCGCTCTCCTGCAAACACAGCAGGTGCATATACAAATGAATGGTCTCTTTCTATAGCTTCTGAACCAGCTAAATTAAGCAGAATAAATTACTTTGTATGTGCATCTTTATCAGAAAAGGCAGCCTGAATGAAAATATCGTACTCTTGCTCAAACACTCTACAATTCTCTGCAATATTATTATCGAATATAAGTGGACCTGGTCTACAAAATCCTTCAGCCATGCCAACAAAGTACGCCCAAATACACTGTAGATATGGCCCTAATTATATATGATCATGCACACACAGCAGGTACTTGTAATAACATTCAAATGCAAAATAAGCTCTTCGAAATATTGTACTTTGCGAAATATCCTTTGAAATGACTGTATTTTGTGAAATAACTGTACTTTAATACTGCACAAACGTGAACATTTCATAAACTTCAGATATCTCGAATAGCTTTAGTTAATGTGAAAAAATATCACATAGTGAAAAAATGCAGTCATATTTCCATTATTTTATTCATTATATCCGATTTGGACATTATTTCAAACATTTTTGTAATTATTTAGAATATTTTTATCAATATGTCACAGTTTCAGACATTTAATTTACTTAGAAATTCATTTTGAGCATTCTGAGTGCATCCCTTTTATATTTTTCAAATAAGAAATCATTTAAGCAAGTGTTAACACCTGGAATTAATTTTTGACCTCTTTTGCAAGTAGTATATGCAGTAGGGAAGAACCATTCCTCCATATTCTTCCAGCATTAACTGAGTGCCTCTTGTTCTTGAATGTGGATCTCATTCTGACACCATGTCTCTTGTCTTGGTTTATAATTGAAAATGAACATGGGGGGTTGTACATTTATATGCTTTATTACATAGAAACACATCAGGGTGGATAGCAGCAGTACAAAATATAAATTAACTGATTAACTGGCAGACTACACAGACATGCATGCTTACATCTCAACAGCTTACTACAAAATAGCAGTCAGGCTCAAACGTGCTTCGTTTTTATACACTTGTGCAAGCCCATAGAAAGCTTCTTAAAGGTATACATACATACTGATCAATTCCTCCCCTTCATCAAAGTTAGTATAATCAGTGACCGACTCCAGTGTTGGGTCCAAGTGCCTCCTCTTGCACATCTTCTTCCTAGGGACTTCTTTGGTGGGATGATCTGAAGAAGTATCAGAAGAGATCATGGTACCCATCTGGGTTGTTTGGAAGCTTTGGGCTGGCTGTTCCAGTGGCACAGAATGCTGAGGATCACGGGGCAAAGACAGCTGGGATGTCGAAGATGGATCAGAGGGGGAAGAACCCACCTGACCTGCTGGAGCAGAAAAGACCATCTTCACAACCTTGAAAGCTGACTGCTCCAGACAAAGGGAAACCAACAGAGCCAAGAAAACAAGTTTCTAGTCCACCAGCCCTCTATTCTGTGAGTGCTGCCTGCTCGAGGGGGAAGCTGGAGCCAAGCTGTCCAATGCCAAAGCTCTGAGAGGGAGAGAAAGCTCCAAAAACCTTGGACTTCACTCCACCCCCTCAGATCTGACTTGGAAGCTTCAGCTCCGACAACCATCTGGATCTGAAGATGTCAGAGTCAGAGCGCTCACAGTAACTATCAGATCCAAATAGAAAACTCAATTTGGATCCAATCCAGAAGGGCCCAGAACACTCATATCTGGGGGCTCTAATCCCATAGTGTGGGTCAGAGGAGGAGCAGCTACTGGTTGAGTAGTTGATGGACAATGTTCCTGAGCTGAGGAGGTAAGCACTGTGTAGACCTCTTTCTGAAACTGCTTTGTGACCAGCTTGCTCACCAACCATTCCATATTGGCCTCTGTGATACTTCTGTAGAAACGAGATGACACTATTGAAGAGGGCCTAGAGTGCCACGCAAGAAAAGGGGAGGGCACCCTAGACGGTACTGAGGGTGTATATATAGTCCAAGGCATATAGTTCTGATCCGGGGACTTTGGATTCATGGTACTTTTCTTCTGATCAGAGGAAGAACCTGCCATAATTTTTATTGAGTCTGAGGATGGCCGGATAACAGATGATATCAGATCTGATTTGGTTTTCTGTTTCTTCAGTTCAAAAGAAGTGGAAAAAGTAGAGTCAGAAGACCTGGATCTTTTTGACAGGTCCCTGAGCTTAGCTTTAGGAGACTGAACTCCATTGATGGCCTGAGAAAAGGTAGTTGGAAAAAGGCCTTTCAATGTCAATTTATTTCATTTCTCGGTAAGAGCTCTTGGGTTAAACTCATTACAAATATCACAATCCTTATCTAAATGTTCAGCCCCCAAACATTAAATGCATATGGAATAAGCATCAGTAAAGGGCATTTTGTGCTCACAGTTCCCTTTTTTAAAATCCTTTTTCCAACATATCTGTAAGTTAAGCAGTCAAATATTTAGATATCTAGTTTAACAATAACTAATAAACACTGGAGAGAGAAAGGACAAAGAAAAAAGGCAAGCATTTTTTTTTTTTTAAATCAGAAATAGAAATAGCACCCTGAGAAGACACAGGGATATATGGGGATAGGGATGGGCCTGTAAGAATACATTTGTGAGTATAATTATAGTAATTAAAGATGAAAAAGAACAAATACATTGACAGAAACCAAGAAGTTATTAACTTGGGTAAGATGACAACATCAGATCTGAAAGTTATTCAATTGGTTCTGCCTATGACAGATCCCTGGTACAAAGGTACAAAGCATTCTCATTCTGCTGCACAAGACTTAGATGTCCAACACTACTCCCTATGGTTAATTCATTCTGTTGTACCTTAGCAGAGCTTAGTTTTACTTCCATAATAACAGAACTGATATTCTTCTGCTTATTACTTCCTTTGGCTTTCATTTTCAGTGAAGGCAAATCACAAGCAATTTACCAAGTCTGCATATAATTTTCTTTCTTCTGCTATAAAGCAATGAACACCTTTTCACATTATGATGGCTTTTGTTTCAAAATCAATGACTCTTTCTTCAGAGGTTTTAACTTTTTGGAACCAACACCTTTTTCATGCATTAATCAACAATGTTCTTTTTTATCTGTCAGGAGGTTTAACATTTTAACTGCACCAAACATCAACCTTAGTTTTACAAAATGCCAACAATATTTTGGTAAAGCAGTTTTATAACACACAGCTTTTGTAGCAAGTTTTTTTAAGTATAACACCACCAAAGAACTTGCTTTTCTAGTCTACACTTTAAATGCCACAATGCCCATTTTTATTGTAGGAGTAGGTCTCAGTATGGGAATAGGGCAAATATTCTTGTAGGCTTATAATTTCTTGATTACTAATAATTTACCATTCAGGAGACTTGCTTTTTACATAGGAGTCTCATACATTTTTTGGGTGGCTGCAGTGGTTAGCATTGCTGCCTCACAACAAGACATTCTCTGGTTCAATCCTTGGCTTGGGTGCCTTCTGTGCAGAGTCTGCATGTCCTCCCTATGGCCGTGTGGGTTTCCTCCGGGTGCTCCGGTTTCCTCCAACATCCCAAAGACATGCTGTAGATGGACTGGACACTCTAAATTGGCCCTAGGTGTGAGTGCATGCATGTGTGTGTGTCTCCTGTGGAAGGTTGGGTGTCGGGCTGGCAACTCAACACCATAAAGCTCCACTGCTAATCATGAGCAGACAGGTGATCCTCTGTGGCGACCCCTAACTGGGAAAAGCCGAAAGAAGTAGAATAAGGTCTCGTACACTTTTTACTACAGACAGCACCTAGTAAAAGTCAGTGTTGTATAAAGTTCTACCATTTTTAATGCCTTCCATGCATGGCACAGCTTTTAATTCAAAACATGTAGGGCATAAACACACACAAAGTTTTCAGCAGTTTCTACCAAAACAGCATATGTCAGAAGCAAAACAGATGTTTTCAGAAAATAGCAGACATTGATTTTTTTTTATTTACTTAAAACAAGGACAATTCAGGAATACAATAAATGTCTGGCTTAGATATGGAGTACACTTTTCTACTGTTGCAAGACACAATACTCTGATTTTGGTTAAGCAGCCTGCTAATATTTCATAATATATAGAGTTACCACCTCCATTTGTTTCTTTTTCATTGCAAACATCCCCATTCATAAAGGTTCCTTATTTCACAAGCACAGCTTATTTACAGGCTACAAATTTCCCAGCAGTGCTTCTGAGAACAATCAGCACAAGGCAGAAATACTAATGAGTTAACTTCTATGCCGCAAAACCTTTGAACTGTTTCAGAAATATCACACTACTAGATCAGCTTCATTACTACTTTTGAACTGTTTCAGAAATACAATACAATTAATTTAATTTGCTTTGACTTTATATTTAAATTGAAGTTAAAACTTGTGGCTCAGCCAGCATTTTCCAGTGCATGTACTCCAGAACTGTCTGAATTGTTGCCCTCAGAAAACAGTGTGACACTCTTCCTTAGTACTCCTTAGTATACACTCTCTACACTTATTAAATTATTTTCTCAGAAAAGCCAGTATAATATTTTAATCAGAACTCATTGAACATAGCCTTAAACTGACATAATTGTTAACACTTTAATTAGGATCATAGGACTATAGGATCATAGGAAGTTACTAGCCTAATGGCCCTAGGGTCCTTATAAGCCTAGCCAAGTTATATCCTCATTTCCATGATCAGCACCCATTGCTCCTGTCCAAAAGGGACACAGGTGGAACCCCAGGGTGAATTAATGGTTACCTATCCAATCGTCCAGATTGCGTTTGAAGAGGGCCAATGAGGTGTTCTGTTTGACAAGAAGTGGGAGTCTGTTCCAAAGGTGTGGTAACCTCTGGGAGACAAATCTGTCCCTCCAGCAGGTTCTATTAATGTCACATACCAGGCTAATGTCTTTAGAGCGAGTAACCCGTGTACCATTTGACTTGCGAATATGCAGCATCTCCAATAAAGGAGGTCCAAATATTGCCTTATATGCAAGGCAGAGATCTCCTCTGAGTAGTCTGCATGAAACAGAATAAAGTGACTGTGACAAAGGGAAAAACTGCCAGCCCAGCTAGCTGGAAGTTTATAAATAATTATATGCATTTGTGAATATCAACATGATTCATATGTTTGTCTTAAAAATGTATTAGAACTGTATGTTATGTGTATAGTAAACTGCTGGTACAGATGTGTGTGTTGAACAGGGTTTGTACAGTACTGAGCCTAGATGTGGAACCACAGTGCACCCAGCAAATTTAAAACAGAAATGTATATACACTATTATAGCTGTTAAATGTATATATTTTAACAGTGGAAAATAGAAAATAGAGTGTTAACATGCACAACTTCAAGAAAATAGTTGTAATTAAATTGTTTTATGATTGTGCTATAAATGCTGGCAGTTTCTAGTAATGGGAGTTTTCACCTGGGATATTCAAATGATAAAAGTGATGTTATCCTGCAAGTATCCCTGCAGCAATATTTGAGATATTAATTTAAGAACTCTCTGAGACAGAGGGAGAGGGCATTTTGTATTTTGTCTTTGACCCGGAAACATGCACTCACCGGGTCTGCCTGCTTATTGTTCTGTAAGTACATTTTTAGGGCATAGTAACTCTTTTAGATTCAGATAGAATATAGTAAAGGTTAGTTTAGATGTTTTCTGTATTTATTTGAAACTGTCCTGCAATGTTGTTTTCAATATTTCCTGTGAGTTTGAACTCTGAAGTTACTGTGATAATTTATTGAGTGTTTTCTTGTCCTTTTATTATTTATTATTAAATATATTTAAACCTATCTTTGTGGCTGATATTTGTGAGACATATTTAAGCTCTTAGAATACTTGCATATCTATTTGGTGACACTGTGGGTCATTCCTAGTAGCCTTGTCTATTGGTCAAACTACCATTTGGATTAATACTAACATTACACAGTAAGACTGGACACCCTTTGTTAAAGGCCTTAAAGTAGCTGATAAGGAGCTGGTTGATGACAGTGAAAACTGCATTATAGTCTGGGCAGAAGGGGGCATAACTTGTAAGCCTGTGCCAGCCTTTCCCAGGAGTGTGTGTGCAGCATGTGTCTGTATATAAATCAAATCTCAAAGTGTGTGTGTCTGTCAGCTACTTGGGCAGGGACACAAAGTACTGGTTAGACAGATAGAGTGCTGGAGATCTTAGCTTGGCCCTCAGCTAAGATATCTACTTTATAGCTGTGCCAGTGAGGAGTCTTATTGGGATCTGGAGAAAGAGGGATAAACCAGACCCAGACTGACTGTGATCTCTGTGTGTTCTTAAAGGAAATTTCACTTTACTGTGTGTGTGTGTACTTGTAATCCACCCAGTGTGTATGTCCCCCACTGTTGCCAGTGGTGAGGACTAAGGCTCCTTGATTACTGGACCAGTGTTGGAGTGTCACATATTAACTGGTGGCAGTGGTGCGATATCCACTTCACATATTGATTGGCTTGTAGTGGCAGGATATTCACATATTAGGATTCAGTGGTGTGGACATTGAATTCCTGTAGCCTGTATACAGTGGTCACTAAGGGAGGTGTTTGTACTTTCAATCAGCCACACAGTGAACATTCAGAGTTCCATATCACAATTGTTTTATTTTTTTGTTAGCTTAGTTAGTCAGGGAGAGCAGGCAAGCATGTCAGCAGAGGAGTATGGCAAGCTGACAAGGAGCCAGTTGGTTGAGATGTGCCAGACTAAAGGACTGCTGCATGCTAACTTGACTAAAGCAGAAATGATTGTAGCCTTGGGCACAGCTGTATCACAGACCACCAATCAGGAGGACGACCAGGCTGGCCTTGGAGACATACAACTCTCAGAAAATGGACAGTTCAACTTTTCCACAGAGGACTTAAACATATGGAGTTAAAGAGACTTGAAATGAAGGCCAAATGTTTGGAAATAGAAGCATGAGAGAGACTGAGATGTCTGGAAGCTGAGGACAATGAGAGGTGGAAGCAACATGAAACGGAGATACTGACTCTTCACTAGGTTCATGAAGGTAATGGGGAAGGGAATAACTGAACCCCAGAAGCCACAAAAGTCAGTACATTTCTTCTACAATTTATAGAGGCTGATCATTTTGATAACTTCATTCATACATTTGAAAGGGTATGTAAACAGTATAATGTTGACCAAGGACTTTGGGTACAGTTCCTGACACACTCACTCCATAGTAAAGCTGTAGCTGCTATTTCTAAACTGTCTGATGCTGATTGCTTAAATTATAATACGGTCAACATTTGTTTGTTAGAATGTTTTAAGTTAACACCTGAAGTTTATAGGAAAAAGTGTTATGAGTATAGACACAAGCAGATGAAAGTGTGTGTGAATATACTGCTGAACTAATCACTTATTTTCATAGGTGGCTGAGTGGATGTCAGGTCACCACTTTTGAAGGGCTGGCAGACCTTTTGGTGAGGGAACAACCAAGCCCTTAGCACTTTGCCTGAGGACATGAGAATCTGGTTAGCAGACAGAGAATGTAACCCAGCAGAGGAGTCGGGGAAAAAGGGAGACCTATACCTAGCAAGCAGGGCATCACTTCACAGGAAAAGAATACCCAGTGCTGCTCATGGGTCTAAGGGAACTCATGGTGGGCAGCACAGGTTGCCCCAACAGAGTCCACCAGTAGCAGGGGAAGCCACTAGCCCAGGTACATGCCCAGGACCAAGGGTTAAATGTTTTAAATGCAACCAGTGTGGCCATGTAGCATACAGATGTCCAATGAGGCAAGGTGGGGAACAAAAGGTGAGAGAGCCAGTAAGTGGGAATGACAGAATTCCAGCAGTAAGTTGTTTCGAGACAACAAGGGTACCAAACTCCCACAAGAGGTTATGTCCTGTCTTAGTAAATGAGAAAGAGGCCACTGCTAAGACAGACACAGCCTCTGACCTAACCATTGTGAAGCCTGCAATGGTTAAAGAGGAGCACTACTTGCATGGGCAGTCTACTGCAGTCAGAGCTTTAGGGGAACCCCATTCCAAATACCTTTGGCTAGGGTTCATCTTGACTGGCAGGGTAGAAAAGGAAGCCAGCAAACAGATGTGTTTGAGGATATTCCTGTAGATGTCCTGATAGGGAATGATTTTAATAATGCAGTACTATGTCTGCATGCAGTTACATGCAGTCACTCTTGGAGACAAGCATGTCGGTCTGGTAGCTTGGGGGACCCAGGCAGACCGCACACTTGCAGCCAGGACTGGTGAGGTGGTTACTTCAGGGAGGGAGATACCCTGTATCAGTGAGACTGAAGGTTAGCCACAGCTGCTTGTGGGTACTGATGCTCCCTTGGACAGAGTGACTGCAAGGGCAGAGGTGAGTAGTAGTACTCAAGCTGACAGTGAGGCACCACTGTCAGAAAATACCAGACTTCCTGTGCAAATGGAGCTGGGAAGGGTTACAAAGAGAGAGTTGAGACAGGTTCAGCTTACAGACCCTACATTACACTGCCTGGGGGAGGTAGCCAGTGAGCCACCTGATTCTCAAGGGAAAGGGGAATCTGTAAACTGGGACAAAGGGTTACTGTACAGAGAATGGACCCTTGAGGGAGGGCTAGAGAGTGAGAGAATACAGCAGTTGGTAATGCCCAAAGCCTACCATCTGGCACTTCTAGCCATAGCCCAAGATATTCCCTTTGCAGGTGATATGGGCATAAAATGTACAAAGAGACATATTATGCAGAACCTTTATTGGTCTGGGATTTCCAGAGATGTAACAGGGTACTTCAGGACCTTTGACCAGTGCCAAAAGGTAAGTAAGGCAGTAGACAAGGTGAAATCTCCTTTGATGCCTTTGCCTGTGATTGAGGAGACATTTCAGAGGGTAGCTATGGATATTGTGGGGCCTCTGAGTACCCCAAGTTTCACAGGGAAAAAGTATATCCTAGTGGCAGTAGATTATACTATCAGATACCCTAAAGCGGTGTCCCTATCCTCCATTGAGGCAGAAAAGGTGTCAAATTCTTGGTTAGAGATTTTTATCAGGGTAGGTTTCCCAAAATAAATACTGACTGACAGAGGTGCCAATTTCACATCAGACCTCCTGGTTTGTCTGTGGAAGTACTGGGGGGTGAAGCACCTAAAGACCACCCCCTACCATCCCCAGACTAATGGTCTTGTAGGTAGGTAAAACTCTACACTAAATACCATGCTATGGGCATTTGCAGACCAGTTTAAGAGGGAGTGGGACACATATTTGCCCCATCTGTTGTTTAGTTACAGGGAGGTGCCCCAGGAATCCACAGGTTTTTCACCCTTTGAGTTGCTGTATGGGCATATGGTGAGGGGACCTCTATATCTGATTCAAGATGAGTGGAAGGGTGAGTGTGAATCCCGCAAGGAGTCTGATGTGGCGTATGTCCAAAACCTCAGGACAAGGCTGAGGAAACTCATGGGCTTGGCCCGAGAGAACCCGGCAGAAGCCCGACAGCAGAAAAAGATCTTGTATTACAGGAATGCTCGAGCTAGAGAGTATGCTGTGGGGCAGCAGGTAATGTTTCTCATTCCTGTCAGACACAACAAGTGGCAGGCAGCTTGGGAGGGACCCTTCAAGGTGGCAAGTAAGGTCAGTGATGTGAACTACATGGTACAACTGCTAGGCAGGAGGCAGGGGCAGGGGCACAAATTGTACCATGGTAACATCATGTAACCTTACCATGATAGGGAGGCCCTGGTGCTAAGCATTTACAGTACAAGGCAGGAGGCATCTGAGGGGGATCTATGGATACAGGGAGCCAGCCAGCCAAATCCCAAATTACTATGGTGGAGCCTAGGGTTGCAGGCATATAATAGGACAGTGCAGCACTCTACTGGGGTCAGCAATGCCAAGACAACTGGAATCTCAAGACAGGGAATGGGGTAGGGTATTCCCAGATAGGCCCTCCCCTCTCAAGCAATGTTTGTCAAGGGTCACTTGAAAAACTAGCTTGAGTTTTCATGGGGGGGATGTGACAAAGTAAAATACTGCCAGCCCATCTAGCTGGAATTTTGTAAATAATTATATGTCATTTGTGAATATTAATATGATTTATATAGAAGTGTGACAGAAGGAGATACTACCAACACAGCTATCTGGAATTTTATAAATAATCATGTCATTTGTGAATATCAACATGACTTATATGCTTGTCTTACAAATGTATTAGAACTGTATGCTATGTGTATATTAAATGCTGGTACAAAAGTGCGTGTTGAACAGGATTTGTACAGTACTGAGCCTAGATCTGGGACCACAGTGCACCCTGCTAGATTAAAACAGAAATGTATATACACTATTGTAGCCGTGCATTTCTCAAGGGTCACTTGAAAAACTAGCTTGAGTTTTCAGGGGGGAAGAAATGTGACAAAGTGAAATACTGCCAGCCCAGCTAGCTGGAATTTTGTAAATAATTATATATCATTTGTGAATATTAATATGATTATATAGAAGTGTGACAGAAGGAGATACTGCCAACACAGCTATCTGGAATTTTATAAATAATCATGTCATTTGTGAATATCAACATGATTTATATGCTTGTCTTACAAATGTATTAGAACTGTATGTTATGTGTATATTAAATGCTGGTACAGAAGTGCGTGTTGAACAGGATTTGTACAGTACTGAGCCTAGATGTGGGACCACCGTGTACCCTGCTAAATTAGAACAGAAATGTATATACACTATTTTAGCTGTGTGAATGTATATATTTTTAGCAGTGGAAATTAGAACATAGAGGGTTAACATGCAATAGTTGAAATTAAATTGTTTTATGATTGTGCTATAAAAGTTAGTTTCAATGCAGCAAGGAGACAGGATGTCTAGAACTAGGGTGCCTTCTGCATTGTTTTGTAAGCGTTTTATTGTTTTATGTCTTCCAGCAGTTGCAAAGATCTGAGAGAGATGTATTTTTCACAGGGAGATGCTAAAATGCTGGCAGTTTTGAGCAATGGGGTTTTTCACCTGGGATAGTCAGATGACAAAAGTGAAGTCATCCTGGAAGTATCCCAGCAGCAATATTTGAGATATAAATTTAAGAACACTCCAAGAAAAAGGGAGAGGTCATTTTGTATTTTGCCTTTGATCTGGAAACATCCACTCACCACTTCTGCCTGCTTGTTGTTCTCTAAGTAAGTTTTTAGGGCATATTAACTCTTTTAGATTGCGATAGGAATATAGTATAGGTTAGTTTAGATGTTTTCTGTATTTATTTGAGACTGCCCTGCAAAGTTGTTGTAAATATTTCCTGTGATTTTGAACTCTGAAGTTACTGTGATGATTTATTGAGTATTTTCTTGTTCTTTTATTATTTATCATCAAATATATTTAAACGGGCGGCCACGGTGGTGCAGTGGTTAGCATTGTCACCTCACAGCAAGAGGTTCTCCTGTTCGATTCTCGGCTGGGGTGCCTTCTGTGCGGAGTCTGCATGTCCTCCCTGTGGTTGCGAGGGTTTTCTCTGGGTGCTCCGGTTTCCTCCCACATCCCAAAGACATGCTGCAGGTGGATTGGACACTCTAAATTGGCCTTAGGTGTGAGTGTGTGTGTGTGTGTGTGTGTGTGTGTGTGTGTGTGTGTGTGTGTGTGTGTGTGTGTGTGTGTGTGCGTGTGCCTTCTGTGGAAGGTTGGGCACCGGGCTGGCAACTCGACACTGTAAAACTCCACTGCCAATCATGAGCGGACAGGTGATCCGCTGTGGCGACCCCTAACTGGGAAAAGCTGAAAGAAGAAGAAGATTAAATATATTTAAACCTATCTTTGTGGCTAATATTTGTGAGACAAATTTAAGCTCTTAGGGTACTTACATATCTATTTGGTGACACTGTAGGCCATTCCTAATAGCCTTGTTGTTGGTCAAACTACCATTTGGATTAATAGTAACGTTATACAGTAAGATCGGACACCCTTTACTAAGGGCCTTAAAGTAGCTGATAAAGAGCTCTCTGGTGGCAGTGAAAATTAACTTATAGTCTGGGCAGAAGGGGCCATAGCTGTGCCAGTCTTTTCCAGGTGTGTGTGTGTGCGTGTGTGTGCGTGTGTGTATGTGTGTGTGTGTGTGTGTGTGTGTGTGTGTGTGTGTGTGTGTGTGTGTGTGTGTTTATGTGTATAAATCAAATCTCAAAGTGTGTGTGTGTGTGTGTGTGTGTGTGTGTGTGTGTGTGTGTGTGTGTGTGTGTGTGTTTGTGTCAGCTACTTGAGCAGGAACACAAAACACTGGTTGGACAGGGAAGGTGCTGGAGGTCTTAGCTTGGCTACTCAGCTAAGATCTCAACTCTATAGCTGTGCCAGTGGGGAGTCTTATTCTGAATCTGGAGAAAGAGGGAGAAACCAGTCCCAGACTGACAGTGATCTCTGTGTGCTCTTAAGGGAAATTGCACTTTACTGTGTGTGTACTTGTCATCCTCCCAGTGTGTACGTCCCCCACTTTTGCCAGTGGTCAGGATTGAGGCTCCTTGATTACTGGGCCTGTGCTGGGGCATAAGAGACTCAATGATTTCAGATGATCCACATAAGACAGATGCTGAAGACCTTGAATCTTCCTTGTGACGAACCTTTGTGGTCTCTCAAATTGCTGAAGGTGCTTGGAAAGGTACATACCAAAAGGGGCATTGTACTCAATTATTGGCCTGATGAGAGAACAGTACAGGGAGGTTATAACGTCTTTTTTTCTGCAGGCAATGCCCTTACTTATGAGATGAGCAATACAGAATGCCCGTCTTACTACTGTGGAGACACAGTGATCAAATGAAAGGCTGCTGTCAACTTGTGTGCCCAGGTCTGTCACCAATGAGTGCATACTTAGGGTGTTGTTATTGATGTGGTAGTTGGCAGAAACATCACTCTTACCAAAAGGGATGATAGTATATTTTTTTGCATGGAGCTTAAGGCCATGACTTTGCCACCAATCATTTGTTTGTATAAGACCCTCTTGTAGGATGTTGACCTTGTTTGCAGATGCTATGACTGCCCCCAGTTTGCAGTCATAGCAAAGTTTGTCAGCCACAGACCTTTAGTTTTTGCTTATACTTCAGAGGAATAGATTCCAAACAGTAGAGGTCCCAGGATGGATCCTTGTGGAACACCACTGGTTACTGGTCTGCTGTTGGAGGTGGATTCCCCTATTTTGACTATATGGATTCTATCAGTGAGCCAGTTAGTGAACCATTTAATGATATAAGGGTTGATAACTAGCTGGGTGAGTTTGTCAATGATGCCTGAGTGGAGGATAGTGTCAACAACCTTGGCTACGTCTAGATGGGCTGTATGCACAGATTTCTCCTCATCCAGGGTCTTGGTGACTGTCTCGAAGAAATCCACCAGGTTTATCAGGTATGATCTCCCTTTGACAAATCCCAGCTGAGTAGGGTCAATTGTTTGGAGATTACCTATATCTTTGTTGATAAGGTCCATGATGATTCACTCCATGGCCTTGCAAATAAGGCTAGCCAGGCTAATAGATCTATAGTTCCCAGGATCAGTGGAAGGACCACCTTTCTTCAAGGGGATAACGTGGCCATTTTCCATTTAGCTGGGATGAAGCTATTGCTTAGACTATGACTGAAAAAAGTACTCAATGGTGTTACTAATTCTTGTTGGAGCCCATGTACAATGCAGCCTGGGATGTTATCAGGTTCCATAGATACTGTGTTCTTGGCCTTAGAGAGGGCATTTAAGACCTGCTCTTTAAAGATGCAAGATTGGGGACAGGTGGTAGGGATGTCATGGGGTATGTGTGGCGGGGACAGGGGAGTGAAGTTTACAACACGATAGCTATGTCCATAAGCTCAGTATATGTAGTATCATTAATTACCAGTTCAGCACAAATCTGGGTCTTTCCTTTTAGGTTAAGGATGTAACTAAAGAACACCTTATGGTTGTCCTTAGTTTCGGAAGCAAATTTGGATTCATAGTTTGATGTGGAGGACTTCACAAAAAGTCTTATTTGCTTGTTTAAGCTGATGAGGGAGTGTTTCCAGTTTAGGGCTCACTCTTTCTTACTCTTAGACAGCAATTCCTTCCTATAATCATAAACCCTGTTAATGGCAGTTGTCCACCAGGCAGGTTTTCTCTTCCTTGAGGAGCTTGTTTTGGTTCTATCAACTACGGCTGAGTCAATGCAGTTATACATGTGTTTGTATAAAGCATTGGTGTAGAACTCAGCATAGTTGCCAGTTCCATCTGAGGGGGGAGGTGCAGTGAAGCTATTTATACCATCTTATAAGAGGTTATAATCTGCTTTGGAGAAGTTATTTAGTTTAGTTGCTGCTGGAGGGGAGGGGGGTCAGGTGTGATAGTTACTTTGAATGAGACTGATTTGTGGTCATATCTCACCAGGGAAGACCTCACAGTGGGGGTGCTACAGCGGTACCCCATATTGGTAAACGCCAGATCCAGGATGTTGGCACCCCTTGTGGGGATGTCAACCAGCTGGTTCAGGGCATTGGAGTTAACAAAGTCGAGAAACATTTAGGCAAGTAAGTTTGAGCATGAGTAATTTATCCAATCAATGGATAGGTAGTTAAAGTTGCCCAAAACCATGGTGTTCAGACATGTCTTGATAGACTCAAATAGATCCAAGTAGGCAGAGTGGGTGTCCTGATTCATGGAGGGAGTCCTCTAGATGGCAATGCCGTGAATAGGTTTCCTACCAACAGTTAATTGTACCTGAAGTATCTGCAGGGAATAATACTGTCTAACCAATCTGGAAGTGTAAGTAGTGTCTTTCGTATTCATCTTTAATGAATATTGATACACTGCCTCCTTTAGTTTTCATACCTTCAGTTTGTGGTCTGAATGTGTGGCAGGATGTGTAACCCATTATGGCTGGAGTGCTCTCCACAGCCTTGAACCAGGTCTTCATGACTGCACAAATGTCTGCGTCTTGCAAGGTGAGGACAGCTTCCAGTGAGTGCAGTTTCATGTTAAGACTCCTAGTGTTTAGCAGCATAACCTTCAGGTTGTTTTTTGATGGAGTTTTTACGTCAGGAATTTTGTCCTTGAGACAATGCCTAAAAAGGCGCTATGGGGGTGACAAGAGCCTTAGTCAGTAGCCGAAATCCCAGGGGTTACAGATGAAGACCATCCCTAGCAAAGCATCAGGGTCTGTTGATCATGTCATCCTAGGCTGAAAGATACTGGATCCCCTTAGAATGACACCAAAAACTAAGCCAATTATTGAAGCCAATCATTTTCTATTTGTAATGAGGCATCATCCTAGGTGAAGGTAAAATTCTGCTTAAGGCTAGGGACGTACCTGCCTGAGACAGGTAGTCCAAGATCTCAGTCATGTCTCTCTTCATACACTCCAGAAAGATACGTCTCAAGTCATTCATACCAGCATGGACTGTGACAGAGTCATAACAGTAGTTGTTGCTGTGAGACATGAGTGCATGTGTGATATGGCAGATCCTGGCACCTGAGAGACAGCTGACTGTGACCTTTCCTTATCTAGTCTGGTGACAGGGACATCTGTGTGTCTCATGATGGAATCACCTATGACTAATATGTTGCTTGATTACAGATTCACTTTTTAAGCAGACTACTTTTTCACCCTTAGCATTTACTGCAAAAATTTCCACAGCTCTTCTACAAATCATAGGTAAGTTGGCATCACAATACGTTATAGTCTATTGATTTCTGTTCTACATTTAAAAAAGGAGTTTGGAAAAATTTCAACAGAATTTTGCCTTATCATAGTAGTTTCTTTCTTGAGTATGCATGTCTTACTGAATCAACACTTTTTCCCTAACAGATTATCACTTTCATTGTGCATACTGTGGCGAGCAAATTTCTAATTATTTCATATCACTTCGCCAAAACACTTAACAGTAACTGAAATTCTGCCCTGTTTGACATGTTAAATACTTCTTTTTAATCTTAATTTGACAAACTACACTTACTTCTTTGTCACAATTATTTTACACTGTTTAAAGCTCGTTTCCGCCTCTGGATGTATCAGAATAAAATCTGTTCACTGCACTCTGTTTATTGCTCATTTAATTAGCCACATCATGCACTGAACTTCATCTTTGTTAGACTCACAGTACCCCAGCAGAATTCAGAGTTTTCCAAAACAGAAAAAATAGCAACTCCTCCTAAACCATATACTCAAATGTTCTTTTTAAAGGTCAGGAAATAAATGAACTCACAATGCATTGGCACATGCAGGCAGTAATGTGAGTCTCAACATATAGTACAGTTTGGTACAGACAGACCAAGATCTGCATTCTCCAAAAATGTAATATGAACATCCACTGAAGAGCTTGCTTTATAGGTTCATAGGTAAGCACTAGGCTAGCTGTCCTTGAGGGCCATTTTAAGCCTAGACAATTTCCCTCGTTGTGCTTGAAATAACCTATCCCATTTGCTTATAGATTGAACAGTATGGCCCTACCCACTCCATGGTCAATAATTATATTTTACCCATAATGAAAATAAATGGTATCATAACATATATCATTTGAGGGGAACCATGCATGGGATAAAGCATTTAGGAGCTGCATCTGTCCATTAGTGTGTGGATGGGGAGTCTGTTCCTCAGCAGCGGCATCCTCTTTGAAATATTCTTGTCCCACCAAACCATGCTATTGATGTTGCAGAACAGGTTTGGATCCCTTGACTGTTTATTTCTAATGCAGTTTGACTTGCTGATGTGAGTAAATCCATCAGTAATGGGTTGGAGGATGCCTTGTATGCCAGACACAGATAACCTCTTAGCAGTCTGTAGGATACTGAGTATAGTGACAGGGCTTTGGATTGGTCCATGTAGGACATGTTGTATAGGCCTTGTATCCTTTTAGTAAGGTATTTCTGTATCCATTGTAGTTGTTGCCTGTGTTTTGACAAATACAAGACAAAGGAGGCATTATATTCATTGACAGCCCTAATGAGGGCTGAGTAAAGGGAGACAGTGACATCCCTAGATCTAGACACAATCCCTTTGCTTATAAGCTTTGCAATATAGAAGAACTTTCTTACAACAATAGATACAGGTTTGTCAAAACTTAGGTCACTAAGTTCCCAAGTCTTAACTCATAGGGCTTATTGTTAATGTGGTAGTTCCCTAGGGTAGATGCCTTACCAAAGAGTACACATTAATGCATTTTTTTTGGCATTTAGTTTAGGACCATTATTTTGACACCAGCTATTTATTTGAGATAAACGTGCCTGCAGGATGTCTAAGTCATTCTGAGATTCAATTATTACTCCTAGCTTTTAGCCATCTGCAAACTTAGTCAGGCAAAGCCCTTTGGTATTGCCACATACTTCAGAAAAGTAGATCCCAAACAGGAGAGGTCCCAGCACCGAACATTGGGGGATTCCACTGGTGACTGGTCTCTTTATGGAAGTAACATTCCTTCTGATTATCTGCATCCTGTCAGCCAGCTGGCAATCCAGCGGGTGACATAGGGGTTTATTCCCAGTTTATTAGCTTGTCTACTATGCTTGGGGGGGAATTGTCTCAAAAGATTTGGCCAGGTTGAGGTAAGCAGTGGGTACCACTTTGCCTTCATCCATTGCATTGGTGACCTTTTCAAAAAAATCTACCTTGACGAGTTAGCATGCCTGCCCTTGACAAATCCAAATTGAGATGGGCCCAGAGTTTGGAGGTTCCCTTTGTCCTGATTAATTAATTGTATGATTAGTCTTTCCATAGCTTTGCATATGAGGCTGGCAGACTTATGGGCCTGCAACTTTCTGGGTCTGTGGAAGGTCCTACCTTATGCAAGGGAATGACTGCAGCTGTTCCCCATTCACTTTGTATAAAACCTGTATGGAGGCCAAGATTGAACATTGTTGTTAGGGGTGTGGCTAAATTGTGCTGCTTGCTATTTAAGCTGCATCCAGGGATATTGTCAGGATCCACTGATGCAGTATTTTTAGCTTCTGATAGCAATTTTAGGACATGGTGTTGTGTGACAGCTAGAGGTAAGCCAGTTTCAGGTATATCTTGAGGGACAGACAGAGGAGAGAAAGGGGTAAAGTTAGAGATAAATTTATTGGCTAGTAGGTTAGCTATATCTTCAGCCTCAGTATATGTAGCATCATTCACAATCAGCTCAGTGCATTGCTTTGTTGTACTTTTGAGATTACGGCATAGCTAAAAACTGCCTTGTGACTGGATTGTCTTTGGCTTGGGTATCTATTTTAGCCTCATACTTGGCTTTGGTGGATTATATTAGGCTCCTGAGTTGTTTGTTTATTTCAGTGACAATGACTGTAACTTTCTGGGAATTACTCTTCTTACTTTTGGTCAAGCTTATTTTTCTTTTATTATAAAGCTTGTTGATATTATGGTTCCAGCATGTGGGATTGTTTCTGGGGTTTGCCATGCACTTGTTCCTATGGGGTGCATTTATGCAGCTCTTTACACAGTGTTATAGTGTGGTGGTATAAATTTCACTGTGTTCAGTGGAGTTCAATGGGTTTTGTGGGGATATGAAGCTTGTCAGTAAAGCACTTAGGAGTAGGTAGTTTGTCTTAAAGAAATTTCTAAAGGTACCTTGGGTGGAAGGGATCTCTGCTTTCAGTTTTATTTTGAAGTAGGTGGCTTTATGGTCAGACCTAACAGGTGATGAAGATACGCAAGGGATGGTACAAGATGCTCTTATATTAGTAACGGCAATATTAAAGTGGACTTCATTTACACTGAATTATCAAACTGAAAATGAAAAGTAAGAATAATTGCTGGATTAAACCATGAGAACTCAAATAGTGTCTCAAAATAAAATAAAATAAGATCTTAAACTTTCTAGACCTATTCTGGTCAATGCACTCTGAGGTAAACTCTGTGGTACATGATTTTACTTGATACAGGCTCCAGCTTGTGTGTGTGTCTCTCCAGTACATCATCTCTCCACTAGAGAGGACAACATCTTTAATATTTACTGCCTGTGTGTCCCTACAGAGTACCTCTTTTCTCTGCTAAAGAGGCCCACACTTGGTTTGACTTTCACTTTTATAAGAAGGTGTATAGCCCCCTCCAGTAAGGGTAGGTGTGGATCCTACTTCCAGACTACCCCAAAAATAAAGCTACACACATCCCACACTAGTCACAAGGAGGCACTATACCACTACCTATCTATCTACCTATACATATATATTGCACATACACTCACATTCACACACAAGCACTCCTACACATTTATAATACACATACAGCTCTACTTAAAAATTAAATAAACTAGGCTTACTTAGGCCCTTGGGCCGATAGCCTAGTACCTACCTATGAACCTAAGTCACAGCAAAGTGAAACTGAAGTTAGATGTGTTCACACTGGCTCATTCAAATGGAAGTCTGTTGATTCTTTGACGTTATTTGCTTTTGTACTCCAATGTTTGCTGTCATTTTGTAGCTACATATTACCAAAGCAGATAGGACACAGTCATTGCTGTGGGAAGTCTGAATTAATGAATAGACTTGGCTACATGATATACATCTAAATGTGCTGACTACCAAAAAACCTATCTAATAAATTACTTCTTTTTCTTGACAAGGTGCTGGATGCTGTTTTTTCTTCACAGAAATAATTCAGGCTCTTAACAGATATTTTAACACACCTGAATCAAAATTAACACAATCAATAGTCAAAAATAATGATAAAAACCTTCAGCATCTCAGTCCAATCTATGTGTACCCTTGATAAACTAATGCAAACAGGCAGCATATACAGTCTTTCTATCTACATGAATCATTGACCAGTCAAGAAAAAGTGCAGTTTGATCTTCTTATCTTCTTTACAGACATTTGAAGTAAACCTGTCTGAACATTATTTTGCTTGTAATGCAGGATTTCACTGTTGATTTGCATTCCTATAAAAGTAACTTTTTAAACATTTAAAGTTTTACTTTTTTCTATCATTAAATATGTTTATAGCTCTATTATACAGAAAGCAGTAGCAGGGTTTAATGATCAACTCTTATTGCTCCAAAATGCAGCATTTCAAAAATATAAGTGAAATATATTTATAAAAAAGTAACTTACTTGTCTCCTTTAGGTGATTTGGCACTGCATTCCCCTTTTTTGGTTCTTCTACTAACATATCAAGGGACAGTGGGGATGTTCTTTTAAAGGCTGCTCCACTCGAGTGGAAATGGAAGGGACTTGGTGTAATGACTTCCATTGTCTTTTGTTTCTCTGATGCACAGTAAAGATCAACTGTTTCTTTTGGGCCTAAAGTAATCAAAATAATGTGATTATATCATTTCTATTAGCATGAATTCCCAGTTCATACAAATTAACTAAATAATACAGATAGTCACAGCAAACTTTGCAGGAGGCTGAGGATACCCTGAAATACAACTGAGTCATTACTTACCTTAATATTTATTTATTTATTTTAAATAAAATAAAATAAATAATAAAATAAAATACAACTGAGTCATTACTTACCTTAATAGTAGATGGTTTAGATTGACTAGTCACATTGAAAAGTGGCGGCTTTTTGCTATCAGCTACAAAATGTTGCTTGAAGACCAAATAGGCAAGTGTAATTTTCTGTAGCCCCTTATCCCCCACATAGAATGCTGTGCTCCACTTATACCTCTCAACCTCTTACTGCAAGAAATCTGTACAAAGCCTGACAAAATGAGAGGACAAAGGCCCAAAAATAGGGACACATTTTAAATATTGCTCTTATAAACTTAGAAAGTTGTTAGAGTAACAGGATTTGTGTTTGTGTTACCATACATTTTCTGAAGGATATGAAGTCTGAAACTCAACAATTATCATTATTTATTGACTCTAATCCTTAAATTATTCCAATAATTTGTCAAAAAACTATTTTTATGAGGAACAAACCAAAAATATGAGGCAAAAATCTGGACATTCTGCGAAAATCTGTACAGTTGAGAGGTATGGCACTAACCCCATACTTATTTGTTAGCTCAGTTGGTAATGCGTTTCTGCACACTTTTCAGCCACTCATATAATCAACTCAGATACAACACCACCTTGAGGAAGAAGGAATGCGTTTCAGTTTCCAAATTACTGCATCAACCAACAAATACTATTTTGCCAGTTAGTAAGGAGATGTTCAACCCCTACCTGAATGGTAAATCCTTCAAGATGGTATATCAGCATTTAGTCAAAATATATGGTGGTCTCAACTAATGTAATGCCCTACCTAGGTACAAAATTTCCCAGTATTAACCACAACTAAGCTCAAGTCTGAGAAAATTACATTATGGAGGTGAGTTTATGTCAGCCTGTTCAAATCCAGTACTTACTCAATCCTTCCATTCCTTCACCAGTCACTTGTCCTTTCCATAAGCAGGTGATACACACTTCCTAGTGAAATTTTAAACTGATGTGTGGGTGGATTGATGTTATCTCAGTAAATTTAACCATTTCTTTGGAAGGGACTTCATCCTAACATCCCCTTTACTTATTATAAATTACCTTTGAGGGTAGACTTACAAGGAGGAAGAATGCTCATTCTTGTCAATTTGCATCCCCATTAGATGAGCCTGCAGCAAGGTCAATGTTTCCTATGTGGATATTAGTTCTAAGTCATAAAGATTTGCAACAAAACACTAATAAGCTTGCAAACAGTCACAAAAAAAAATTGATACAAGTATCTACTGAAGAGATGTATAGGGGTGGGGTAAGGGCTGAGAGGCTGAGAGCATAAATGCTTATACATCTTCTCTTGAAGATCGACCAGTAAGAGTAAGTACTTACTCAACTGTACTGTATTGATTTGAGAGGAGCTGTATCAAAATTTAGACAAACCAGAACCAGAACATCCAGTAGAAGCTATCAAAGCAACCTAATAATGAGTGCTTTAAAGAAACATGTCCTACTCTGGGAATGAAAATCCATCTTAGAGAGTCCAACAGATGTGGCGACATTTTGCCACGCTGTCTCACAAATATCTTGTATAAATACATCACTGAAAAAAATGTTTGAAAATAAGCTGTTGCACTGGTGAAATTAATCCATATCACTCCTTGCAGACTTTTATCAAAATTGTAGTCAGTGAAGGTAATGCAGTTTCTAACAAATTATTCACAGTATGTTTTACCACAGGCTCTCCTTGTCTACCTTTGGCTAGAAAAATAAAAAGATTTTATCCTGAAAGAAGCAGCCCTTTACAGGTAATACTAGATTTCCCTATGTACCTGTAAGTTATGTACTATATTTCCCCTTTGTTTCTCATCTGTGTGGAACAAATAAGGAGCCAGATTAATTGATTCAGTATCTTTATATCCACTCTTGTACTGTAATAGTCATAAAGGACAGGTTTGTTCTGACACCAACCCTTTTTTCACGTAGCATATACAGAATATACTAATTAAGGCCTGCAGTTCTGAGATCTTTACCAAAAGCAGCGCCTTCCAGGATAAAGAAAATAGAAGGGGAATTATTGAAACTGGTTAAATATATTTTCTCATATTTTAAGCTTGTGGCATTTGCTCATGTAGAAACTTCTAGTAGTATGTTGAATGGTTGCCTTCATGACATTTGGTACTCGGCATGTTTACTAAGACAGGTCAGGTACTCCTCTAAGGTAATTTCACAATGTGCATATATAGCATACATCTCAGCTGTAGTACTAATTCCTGCAAGGTGAAATTCCACAGGGTCATCTAATTAGTAATTGTAGACACTGTGGCTAAAGGAAATGAATACAGCTAAATATATTGTGTGTCTAAATGCAATAAGCCCCTCCATACATTTTCCAACTGCTTCAGGTGTTACTGGATTTCTGCTATAGCCCTGGCTAATGATACCTGTATGGAACCTACAGAGCATCGCTAGCTCCAATACAACTCAGCATGCACACAAACTTGCAACCTCCATGATCATGCATTTCTTCAACTGAAAGCCCACTTCTGCTGCCTATCTACATCTGAAGGGACATTATAGAGCTACTCTGTCATGGTCTGCAGACATTTCTACCATGCACCATGCTAAATAATATGATCATGAGGAAGCAGTCATATGTACAAGCACACAACCTGCATGAAAAGTACAAAAGCTTCATTGACCAATAATAGTGACTTAAAATTGGAGCAAGCAGCAGATGAATTCCAACCTCCAAGATATTGAAGGGCAAAAAACATAGTAGCACAGGCAAAGAAGCAACATTTTGTCTACAGCAGTGATAGTAGAGTGTCACACAGAACAGACATGATGCATGCAGTGTTAATATCAGGGTGTGCTGGCCAGTGGATGGTCAAGCCACAATGTGCATCAGATATTCCCATATGTACAACAGAGGAGGAAGGGTAGAGCATGTCACAGTCATTATCATGTGCACAAGTGGCTAGGGATGTATGGCTTCAATATACACTGTATTGGGGGGCATTCACATGAGGAGGAGACATGGGTCCTGTGGTGAGTGGGTTGACACTCTTCTGGCCTGGCACATTAAGACTTGGAGTGTCGTATGGCAGGGGTGGTGAGCAACTACAAGTACTGATTTGGATGGAGTCTACTGGTAATGTATCCTACTATGGAGGATATCAGTCTTTGTCACATATGACACAGGGAGGGAGGGTGGCCTAATGGTTAATGTGTTTACCTTATAGACACAAGGTGCAGGGTTTGATTCTCACATGGGATAATTGGCTAGGCTTAAAATGGCCCACAGGGAAAGTTTGCCTAGTAGTAACCTATGAACCTATGACAAGGGGTGGCAGAGTGGCATACACTGCCTGACAAAGGTGAGGACTGTGAACCTTATGATGTCCCCCCTACATGGCCATTTCATGTATGTACCCTACCCTGATTTGGGGCAATACTACCAGCCTGAGCATTAATGGTGACACTGGCAATCCTCAACATGAAGGTGGGCATGGAAGCAGTGTGTTTCACCATAGAACTTATAAGACCAATCATTACCATGTCCCTGGACTGCTTGTCTTTAAAGTGCAGCAAGCAGTGCTGAGTAATGTCCACACAGATGCTATACAACACAGCAATCATCTCCATTATGGATTACGTAGCTGCAGACTGTGCCTGAATGATAGAATAATACTCCCTTTGACTGATCTTAAAGCTGCCTTCATGTCAGAGGCCGCCTGCAATACATAATGACATCAAACACCCTGTGAAACTGCTGTGTGAAGGACATACCCACAATGAGCTTCACGTGGTCATCTGCTGCTGCAGCCACAATGGGTCACCAACTGGAGATAGATAGCATTGTTAAGACTGTACAGTCTCAGATTCATCTGAGGGCAAAACTGTACCTTCATCCTGTATTGCAGATAAATATCCCCTAAGATAGAGATTTACAATACCTCTACACATTTTTGTACGTGTTAACATCATCAGCTCATGTAGGGGTGCCAGTATCAGCCTGTTGTCCTCCTCATCCTCAACAAGTATCATCGTTCCAGTGGACTGCCCTGTGAATGCACAACAGTCACACTGAAATGTGCACAAATAACTCCTACATATTGTGCTATACAATCCCATCCTATCTGCTGCCCTGACATGTCTGAATTCTTGATGTTACTATCATGAAACAGACAGCGTATGTTGTGCCTGTTTCTGAGTAGTCCTGTACAGAAATATAATGTAAGTGGTACTAACAGGTGCATTATTCACATGGGTTGTGAGCACCTGTATCAGGGTGTCATTTTCAGCAGGGTTGAAACTGTCCACTGTTTGGAGTCCACTTTGACATCTTAACCTTAGACACCTCTGAAAACAAGAAAAATAGCTAAAGATTGGATACTGTTGAGAATTGTAGAATGACAATTTATGGTCACAATGATGCTTTTAGATATTGAATCTCCTAGGTATGTTATTGTGTTTTTTAGTCTTAGCAGTGGAGTTTCAAGCGTAGTTATGGAGAAGGAAGCCAAGTCCAAATTCAAAAATTGTAAGAACTGCAGACACGAGATCCCTACCCAATGAAATATGCATGGTGTGTCTAGGTATGGGACACATGGATAGTGAGTGTAGCATATGCCACACTTTCCTTAACAGGAGAAATAAACTAGTTTTGAAGGGTCTACTTCAGTAAGAAGTAGCAGGAGAAGAATCAGCTCCATCCCCAGTCCATGATAAAACTTTCTCCAAGTCCAAATGGATGGAAAAGAAGAAGGAAAAGCACAGGGCTGAGAAATGTAATGTTCCCATTCTTGAAAAGGTGACATTCTCTAAAGTGCCAAGGGTCTCGTTGTCTCCTCCTCAACCAGTAACTTCATCTGGTAGCTTTTCTTCAGTACAAGAATTGTCTAGCTTTTTAACATCTACAAATGCATCTGTTTCTTCTATGTGCTCCTACAGGTCCCTTATGAGCCCTACTCCTTTGGATTGGGAATGTATGATGTCAGCATTTGTGAAGGTCCAGTTACAGTATGGTGTCATCTTGGTCCCTGCCGATCTTTTGACAGCTCAAATTCCCCTGTTTAGCTTGACAAACATTTTCTCTTACTGACCCACCTTTGGTACTCATAGTGATGGAATTGTTACAGACTCCTTTAGCTAGTCTTCCAAAGTCAGCAGATTATGTTTCTTCCACAATGATGTCCTCGTTGTCAGTGGTTTCTTTGGTGCCAATCATGTTAACACCAGGTACCACTAGGACCAATGGGCCTTGTGCCAAGCTTCTGGTGTCACTGCTGACCACAATGCTGTTGAGAACATTATCAATGTCAGAATGCTCTGCTTTTGAAACCTTGGCACAGAAAGTCTCTGCAGTGACTTTGGCCCTGGAGCTTTCAGCACTAACAGTTGTTGGTGATGGTGTTAATCCAGATGTACTGGGGGAAGCCCTGAACATGAATATTTTAACAGAACAAGTGACACAGAGGAGATACAAAATAGGACCTTTGCAAGGATTTGTACAGGTTCCACCAATTCTACCTGAAGATACTGCTGTAGCTGTTTCCTTTGAATGCTCATTTATGTTACAACCAGACAGGTGGACCTGTATGCTCGCATTGCTAACAGTTCTAATGACTCTTCTCTTAGTCCCTCTAGGAAGAGGTTGTAAAAGAGAAAGCACTTCAAATCCCCTTCTGAGTCCTCCTTCCCTGGATACAGATGTTGACAAAGGGGAGGTTTCACCCAAGTCCCCTCCACAAGATGCCACATTTGGTGAGATCTTGGAGATAATAAGATGGTGGAGATCCCGGCCAGTAGACTCTGCTTCCCCAAAGGAAGAAGCTCTGCAGGAGGTCTGTGAGTCCCCTTCCTCAGTGGTCTGGGTAGTGCTACTGGCAGACAAGGTAGTGGATATAGTATGCAGAAAAGCCTGGAAAGAACCTGATGCAGCTGAACCTATACCCCGTAAACCTGAAACAGTGTTGCTCTCCCCCCCCCAAAGATAGGCAGCACTGGAGAAGGGGATGTCTTGTGGATTCAGTAGTGGTGGCTGATATCACCAACAAAGGATGACCCAGAGGATGCCCAGGCTATTCATCCCCCAAACAGAGAGTCCAGGATGATGGCTAGACTAAGAAAGTGAGTGTATTCATTCAGTATAATCTCATTCAAAACCTTAAACTACACGGTACATATGGTTAGATTTCAGAGGGATTTAACTAAGAAAATGGCTGATATTCTGAAACAGTTGCCTGCAGGTGATCTGAAGCAGTTAGAAACCCAAGTGGCAACAATAAATTCCATTTCCTTGCTGACCATGTATTTAATTCACAAAATGTCAAATGGTGCAGCTACAACAGCAGGCTCTGTCTTGACAATGAGGAGACAAGCCTGGCTATAACTAACAGATTTCATGGGCCACTTCAATGTGGCATTTATCAGTTCACCCTTTGACACAACCTCCTTATTTAAGCAGAAAGTGAAGGAGAAGCTGCTGTATTGTGAGCAAAAGGTAAAATGCTCATAATTGTTGGGGTGAAGTTTTTGACACCATAAAGGACCCTACAGAGGCTTCAAAAATGCACCCAAAACCTACAGTTCTATAAGTCCCATCAGCTCTGGAAAAGAAAGCAGTACAAGAGGCATTCCTGCCAGTATGACAGGGATTCCTGTTGTACATGAGTTCTAGTTTAGCCATCAACCTACAGGCACAAGTGGTCCAAACCATCAGAGTTTTAGGGGATCCTTTTGAGGATCCTATCAGTATAAGTCCTGAAAAGTTGCATGAGTGTCCTGTTCAGGAGACAGTTGGAAAAGGAGACAGTTGAATGATGCCTTTCCCTCCACTTACTGGTGTGGTTGGACACCATGTTGGACAAGTGGATAAGGGAAATTATATCCAGTGGCCACTCAATTCCCTTTCTGGAAATGTCCAGGAGTATGCTCTCACATCCCCTGATAGTTCCACCCTGCCAAAGGAGGCTAGCTTTGAAGGAAGTCAAAAACTTCTAAAGAAAACAGCCATCCAAGAGATCCTACAGTATCAGAGAAGGTCCAAATTCTACCCCATATTCTTCTTAGTGTTCAAAAAGACAAAGAACTTCAGACTCATTTTTGACTTAAGTCTAATTAACTAATTCCTGAAGATAGAGCCATTCCAGGTGGTCATGGTGTTTCCATGCTGCCAAGTTTGCAGGCAGATGACTGGATGTACTCTTTGGATCCACAAGATGCCTACCTATATATTAAAATAGCCAAAACATTGAAGAGATTCACATCCTTCCTGGTTGGAGCCAGTCATTATCAGATTTGAACCCTGCCCTTTCGGCTCCCCATAGCTCCTTGGGTATTTAGCAAGTGCATTGCTCCCATAGTAGCTCATATGCAACTAATCAGAGTACAGATTCTTCCATACCTAGATGACTGGCTCTTATCAGGTGATGTCTCTATTGACAAGAGAATACTTACTCAAATGGGTCTGTCTTTGGGGATTGCAGCCAATATGGTTAAAGTGCAAATGGAGCCATCACAGACTCTGGTATTTCATGGTTGCCAGCTGGACAGAGCCAACCAGAAAACCAAGTTCCTGCCATCAAACCTATTATAGAACACACAACCTTCAGCAGCAGATGTTCTGAGTGTTCTAGGTCTGCTAGCCTCATCCAGCCAGATGTTCCCTTTCACATGACGGAACATGAGAATCCTACGGTGGACACTCAGAAATCAATGAGATCAGGTTTCTAAACCTGTGATGATACAGTAAAATATTTAAAGGCCTGTATCAAGAATTTGTGATGGTGAACAGACCCACAGAATCTGTCAGTGGGAACACTTTTTGCCAATCCATCCACTACTGCCACTGTAATTATGTATGTGGCCATGCTGAGGTGGGGGGTATTACCTGCACAGGATGGTCCAAGGTAAGTGGACTGTACAAGACACTGAGTTGCACATCAGTGTACACAAGATGAGATCAGCCCTCTAGTGTTGGAGGCATTTCATGACTTGATCTCCATGGGTGTAGTACTCCTACTCACATACAATATAGTGGGGGTATGGTACATAAACAAGCATGGGTAGAACATGTTTTTGCTCCCTATGAGGAGAAGGTATGACAGTTTATCACCAGGCTGTAATACTGCACCGCGTACTCACAACGCAAATACAGGAGACATCCAACATGACTGCAGAGGGGTTGAGAGGATACATTTTTCTCCAACATGAATGGTTTCTCAACACAAAGATAGCTTGTGATATATTTTGGACATGAGGAAGACCCTGTTGTGATTTTTTTTGCTTCTCCATCCAACACCAAAATGACATTTTTTTTAACATAGTTCCTCACCAAGAGATGCATTCTCCCACAACTGGCCCCCAGGTCTCTTGTATGTATTTCCTCCATTTCTGCCAAAAAAAAAAAACAGATTCCTCCATAAAGCCAAAGCATCCAGAGCAAAGGTCATTCTCATAGCTCTATTCTGACTTTGACAGATATGGTTCCCCTTGCTGTGGCCTCATCTCAACAGAAGATCACTTCTCTTCCCACTTCACCCATGTCTGCTCTGTCATACCCATCCAGGCTGCCTCACCTGGACATTTACTGCCTTCACTTGACTGCATGGTTTCTCCACTTCTAATGGTGGCAAGGGTGAAATTGTTCCATACTGAGATAGATATTCTGATTACTGAATCCCAAAAAGCTTATTAGGGTAAATGGAAAAAATGTACACTCTGGGCCTTAAAGTATAGAACTTACATCAACATCTCTTGCCAGAGTGCTCACTTTTCTAGCAGATCATTTTTAAGAAAGTTACTCCTCAATTAAGGTGCACTTAGCAGCCATTTCATCCTTTCCTGTAGAATTTCCCCAGACCTCCCCTAGCTCAGTCTACCCCCCCCCCCCACACACACACACACTTTTGTTTGGAATTTTGTCCAGAAGAGATTAACGAAACCACCCTTTGAGCCAGCAGATTCTTTACCTGTAAAATTCTTGGCCTGGAAAACTGCTCTTTTGGTAGCCATCATTTCTGCTAGAAGAGGTTCTGCATTTCATGCCTTATCTTCAAAATATCCATACACTGTTTTAACTCACCTTTTATGTCAAAAGTGGCTACACAAGTCAACCCTAACCAGTCTGTCAGTTTTCCAGTCTTCCCTAATTATTCAAATAAAGAAGAATATCATCTTCATTGTTTGGATGTTCACAGACAGTTTCATTTTTATCATCATCAGACAAAGGACTTCAGAAAAGATGAACAGTCATCTGTATCTTTTTCACCAGCCAAGAAAAGTCAAAAGATATTCAAGGTTAAACTTTAAAATGGTTATCTGATGCACAGCCCACTGTTACTCTTCTGCGGGGAAACCCTTGGCCATCAGAGCAAAAGACATCATGGCGGCTGCTATATGGTCATCTTTACATACCATTACCAAACATAGTTTTTGAGTACCCTTTCTAGGGCTTAAATATGTTTTGGAGTTACCATCTTTAGAGGTTTACTGGCTTATGCTGTCCAAGGTCAGCTGGGGAGTCTATCCACTTACTGCAGTATCAAGACAAGACCAGAAAAATACATATATTATACACTTACTAAAATGTTGGAGTTATCTGTTGTCTTTCTGGACTTTGGAATGACCCTCCCAACTTCTCCCTCCAAAAATGTTGTGCCCTAATAGATCTATAGAAAAGCTGCATGCTGGTTTTCATTCCTTTAGAGTCCTAAGCCTTTTCATAGGTTCATAGGTAGGTACTAGGCTATTGGCCCTAGGGCCTATATAAGCCTAGCCAAAAAGGTTCCCTGACTTTCCACACCCAAGAAAATTATTTTCCTGTGCCCCTGTCAAGCAGAGCTACAGAAGTGATCCCCAGGGTGAATTTCCTATTTCCCATCCAGTCATCAAGATTTTTCTTGAAGAGTGCTAATGAGGAGCTCTGTTTGACATAGATAGGTAGTCTGTTCCAGAGTATGGGAAGTCTCTGGGACAGGAATCTATCCCTCCAGTATGTTATGTTTATTGTGGTGACAAGGTTTAGGTCCCTACAGCGTGTAGCTTGGAGGGATTGGGATTTCTTTAAGTGGAGCATGTCCAACAGCTCTGGGTTTGACATAGCTTTGTATGTTAAGCAGAGATCGCCTCTGAGTAGGCGATATGCGATGGAGTAAACTGGATTTTTTTGAGACGGTCTGCATAGGTAATCTGTTTGAGGCCAGTAATCCTCTTTGTGAGGTATTTCTGTGGCCTCTCCAGTTGTTGTAGATGTCTTGTGAGGTACATACCAAAAGGGGTGCTGTACTCTATAATGGGTCTAATGAGTGATGAGTTGAGGGGAACAATGACCTCTTTTTTCTGGATGAGAAACCTTTTGTGATGAGGTGTGCTACGTAGAAGGATTTCCTGACCACTGTGGCGATGTGATTATCAAAGGAGAGACTACTGTCCACCTGTGTCCCAAGGCTTCTTATCACACTTTTGGTGTTAAGTAGACTACCACCTATGTGGTAGTTCATGGGTACAGAGTTTTTACCAAAGGGGATGACAATGCACTTTTTGGCAATGAGCTTCAGGCCATGGCTTTGACACCAGGCATCTGTCTCAGTGAGGCCCTTTTGTAGGATGCCCACATCATTAGGAGTTTCGATTATGGCTCCCAGTTTTCAGACATCTGCATACCTCTCAATCTGGAAACATCAAAAATCTGGACAAGGCCCATGAAAAATAGGTACAAATCTGTATGCTGATTAACATGCAATTTGCATACATAATTATGTAACCCCACCCACTCCAATGGAGTTGTGGGATACCAACTTTCAAATGCAAACTGAAGGACAGACAACCAAAATATGGCACCAGAGTCCCCCTTCACCCATTCCAATGTCCCAGTACCTGGCTATTTCGCCCCATTTACCATAAACACTAATGTGTGCATACTGCTTTAGTAATACAATGATTTGGATTTTATTTTTACATTTTACAGCCCAATGCACAAACACCAATAGACATCTGCTAAACAAAGCAACACTGTCTCATAAAGAAAACAGACTTGGCATTAAAACTTCTCTGCCCTTGAAACTCACATTCATTGAAACAACATTGAAACCCACACCACATTCAAAGAAAATGCATTTGGCCAGTGGTGGATAAAGATTACCTTTGGGCTGTTTTCAAATCATTGGCCCCTTATATTTAGATCAGAGATGGTTTTCAGTATTCACAATGGTATACACTGCATACATGAGGCATTTCACTTCTTTTTGAACTTCAATGGCGGAGTCAATGCATCTTACTTAGGCAGACACAGAATGCCATAAAAATGGAAGCAAAGTGGAAAATGTTCTCTCACTAGATTAGCTGTCAATGATATAGAAAATATGCTGAAAGAAAAGGGTGCATGCAAGCTTGTAAAAGGTGAAAAAACCTGCAAGAGAAGATGGTGGGGTATGACAGATAAAAAATGTAAGAGACAGTTGGAGACAGGCTGCAATATTTCTGAAGGAAAACTACTTGGGTTTGAAAGTGCCATGGCGGGAGTCCTGCAGAGACCCTCATGCAAAACTACCACTCTGTTATTGGCAAATATCAGTTTCCTTAGGTCATCTTGTGGTGAAAGATGTTATGTCAGCAGAAAATGACCCACGTTTCATTTTTACATGCAAGATCAGCATCTTTTACACACAAAAACTACAATTCAAATGTTTTTAAAGGTTATCAAATCACATCACATGCAAAAGGGTTTTAAAAAACTGAAAGCTGGACCATTTTGCAAGGCTTAATAGAACAGAATGCACCCCCTAACAACAGAATACAATCAGTGGCTTCTCAAGACAAACTTAAGAGCTTTGCAAGCTTCACCTTGACATATGACATACACATGAAAGAAATGCAAAAATGCACAATGCTACTTTATTATAAACTTTCATAATGTTCACATTAAATATCAATATTACCTGGCACCTGAACTCACAGAGGAAAAAAAGTGCGATATAAGCAAAGCACAGACTTGGCGTTGTGTCGCACCTGAACTCACAGAGGAAATAAACTGCGATATAAGCAAAGCACAGACTTGGCGGTTGTGTCACCTAAAGGCAGTGCGCTTTATAAACATAAAACCCTGCAACATACAACATTGCTTCTAGAGTGAGAATGCATATCATCTACACTTTCCTGAAAATATACACCTTACTCATGTTTCGCCAACATCTCAAAATCAGTACGAGTCAACAACTTCCCAGCAAGTGCAAACTGCAATCCCAACCATGTACTATCTGCAGCACTTCAAACACCCTCGTGAAAGTGCAGAAGTGCATCTCGCTTGGTAAACAACATGTTTTCTCACTTTCCAAATCTGTCCTGTAAAGATGAAACTTAAGTTTAGAGAGTCAAGTCCTCTCCTGACCGGTACCACTCATTTCATTCTGGGTCTGGGAGGATTGCAAGGATCCTAGTGACTAAGTTATCACCAGCCACTCAGAAGACCCTCGTCGATTATGTCACACCACTACCAATGTCGCACTCCGGGTTAGAGTACAGTCTATAACAAATATCTCACACAGTCACTCCAACTGTACTAAAATACAACCCGCTGCCATAGGTCTTAAGCTTGCTTACCCAAAAGAAATGCTGTTTGATTAAGAAAGAGTTTCAATATCTGGGACACCATACATGTAACTGAACAGCTCTAGATGACTAACTTGGCAAGGTTTTGTTTGACTTTTGTACAATCCTCTGACTTTTAACATATTTTTTTAAAGAAAATTGCGGCATTGTCTCCGTTTCAGCCAGAGCATTGCACAGCTAGATTCCTTACCTTCTAAATAAACCAGCGAGCCTTCTAATAAAATCCGAGCGATAATACATATCCTTTCCGCGAGACTTCTAAATAACTCCTTGCCGTTCCCGCTCGCAAAACATTCAAACTAGAGCAGGAAATATGTGCGCAAGCTCAATTCTGACAGGCTGGTAGCCCTGACGGAGCTGATGTCATCACACACGCGATGACGTCAGTTCACAAACCTCGAAAAATAAAAAAAGTGCGAAAAATAAAAACACAAAGAAAAAATCGGAAACGAAGGGGTGCCACTCGGGAATTGTGGCACCCCATTATTTGGACCCCAAAACTCGGTAAAACCCGAGTAATTTGGGACAGTTGGGAGGTATGGTCATCTGCAAACTTCATTTACCAAAGACCTTCTGTGTTAGCCTGTACTTCAGAGAAGTAGATACCAAACAAGAGAGGACCCAGGACTGAACCCTGTGGTACTCCACTTGTCACTGGTCTGAAGTCGGATTTGGAGTCTGCTACTTTCACAGTGTGGGTTCTGTCCATGAGCCAGTTGGCAACCCATCTTGTGACATAGGGATTTATACCTAGTTTAGTGAGTTTATCTATAATTCCAGAGTGGGGGATGGTATCAAAAGCCTTGGCGAGATATACATAGGCTGTGTGAACCACCTTACCCTCATCTATGGCTTTGGTGACTGCTTCAAAGAAGTCTATCAGGTTTAGGAGACATGATCTGCCTTTTACAAACCCGAACTGGGTGGGGTCCAGAGTTTGGAGATTACCAATGTCTTTGTTTATGAGTTCCATGATGATATGTTCCATGGCCTTGAAGACCAGGCTCGTCAGGCTAATGGGGCGGTAGTTCCTGGGGTCTGTCATGGCTCCCCCTTTGTGGAGTGGGATAACCATCGTGGTGTGCCATTCAGTGGGCACAAAGCCTGAGGTGAGGCTATGATTGAACATGGTACTTAGGTGGGGTGCCAGTTCATTCTGTAGTTCATGTAAAACACAGCTTGGGATATTGTCAGGTCCCATGGATGCTGTGTTCTTGGCTTTGGAGAGTGTCTATTTTACCTGTGCAGCCGTGATTACAGGAACTTTGCATTCTTCCAGTATAAAGATGGGCCCTCTAGGGGGTGAGAGGGGGGTAATGTTAGCACTGAACCTATCTGCCAGGATGTTGGCAATATCAGTTGGTTCTGTATATTTAGTGCCATTGTGCTGTAACTCAGAGCAGATCTGAGTGTTGCCATTAAGATTCTTGACATAGCTATAGAATGCTTTGTGGTTGTCTTTAGAGTCAGTGGCAATTTTGTTTTCGTAATTAGCTTTGGAGGATTTTATGAGGGATCTCAGCTTCTTATTGAGGCTGACTAGGGAGCTCCTCCAGTCATGGGAGTTTACTCTTTTTTGCAAAAGTTTCTTTCTTCTGTTGTAGAGTTTGTTTATGGCAGAGGACCAGCAGATTGGCTTCCTTTTTTTGGAGGATAACATCTTGGTTCTGTTAGGGATAGCACGATCCATGCACTCGTGTAAGTGCTTATAAAGTGCATTTGTGTAGGATTCAGCAGTCGTACCTCTATTGTCCGTCTGCATGGATGTCATGAAGTTTGCCACTTCTGTCTTAAGAAGTGTGAAGTTGGTTTGGGAGACGTTTTTAAGGTGGTTTCCCTAATGGGGGGTGGGGGCGGGATGTGGATGTCTAGGGTGATTAGCTTGTGGTCGGATCTGAACAATGAGGAAATGACCTCTGGTGTGGAAGACCGGTCACCCATGCTGGTAATGACCAGGTCTAGGATATTGCTGCCTCTGGTGGGGGTATGAATAAGTTGATCCAAGGCATTGGAATTTATGAATTCCAGAAAACGTTGAGCAAAAGAGTTGGTACATGAGTAGTTTTCCCAGTTAATGGTGGGGTAGTTGAAATCGCCCATTATTAAGGTGTTGGGTTGTACCCTAATATTTTCCAGTGTATCAAGAAATGAGGAGTGGGAATCCTGGGGCATGGTGGGGGGTCTGTGGCAAGCTACAATTTGGATTGCGGTCTTGTCCAGAGTTAGTTGCACTTGGATAATCTCGGATGCATTAAGCTGTGCAACTAGCCTGGAGGTGTAGATATCCTTAATGAATATGGACACGCCTCCACCTTTAGTGCTTCGGTCCGGGTTAGGTGGCCAAAAGGTGTGGTATGAATTAGAGCCTGGCAATGCAGGGGTGGTCTCTGGAGCTTTGAACCAGGTCTCTGTCACTGCACAGATGTCGATGTTCTCCATTTTAAGGAGTGCCTCAAGTGAGTGCATTTTGAGGTTTAGACTTCTAGCATGAAGTAGCATTATCCTCAGATTTTGCTTGCTTGTACCTTTTACGGTGGTGAATTTGTAATTTGAACCTTGCCTAAAAAAGGCACTTTAGGGGTGGCAAGAGCCTTAGCCAGTATCCGGAATCCCAAGAGCGACAGGTGCAGGCCATCTCTGGAAAGCATCGTGGTCTGTCGATCATGTCATCCCAGGCAGACAAATACTGGATCCCCTTAGAATGACACCAGAAGCTTAGCTAATTGATGAAGTCAATCATTTTGTCCTTGTACTGTGGTATAATTCTGGGTGATGGCAGGATGCTACTGAGGGCTAGGGTCATACCTGCCTGGGCTACAAGATCGGAGAGCTCCTCCATGTCTCTTTTTATGTAGTCCAGGGAGGTACGTCTCAGGTCATTCACACCAACATGGACAATGACAGAGTCATATTTGTACTTGTTGTGGAGTGACCTGAGTGGGTGCATTATGTGGCAGATCCTGGCACCTTACAGGCAGCTGACAGTAACTTTCTCCTTGTTTAGTCTGGTGAGTGGAATATCAGTGTGCCTGATTATAGAGTGAGCTATGACTAGAGTGTTGGGTACGTTGTTATGCCTTATGGGCTGTGGTTGAGTGGCACACTGAGATTGAGGGCTATGTGTCATTTGGGTTGTGCTGGGGGTGTAGTTTGCTTGAGTTTCGGCTATGGAGGTCTGCCTTGCTTGGGCAGGTTTTTATTGAGAGCCTCCACGAATGTAGGTGTGTGTTTTGCATTTCTATTTGTGTGTTTTGGTGGTGTAGATTTTATGCCATTTTTTTTTTTTTGTAATATATGAGGTGGTTAGTTAGTCCTTTTCTCAATCTGGAAATGTCACTTAAGAGCAATGGGCTATGGGCAGGGGGAACAGCTCAAGCTTGTGAAGACTTTTGTTGCCAGGCAAATTGGTGCCAAGGTAGTCAGTCCACTTGCTACAGTGACTTTACAGGATCAGAACAATATGGAAGTTATGTATTTTCATAACAGCAGGTCTTCATACTCCACTTCCATTTATTTCAACTACAAGACTAATTGCTATCTTACACTAGTCACTCAGCAAGTATAGGATTTTCCTTAGACTCTTCACACTGTTCCCATAACGCACCACACCTCCTGTCTCTCTAGAATGATTATGACCCTGGATACCTTATCTGCTTAACTGTACTACCTGCTCGCATATATCACTGCTTGGGACAATTTACAAGAATTTATGGGAAGACTGGATGGTATGTATTTCAATGTGGATCATGAAAATCTGATAAGTATGCAAGTTTTGTATATTACATCATCCCATCCATCCACTTCAAGTTTAATACAGGGTCTTCAGTAACTTCTCCTGGGTGGTATCAAGACAGGATACAGTGAATGATGGCACACCCGAGCATCAGCCTGGACTTTGAGATCACATCTAATTAATAATGTCTTGCAAAAGTATGCAGAGAAGCCAAAGTCACTGCAGAAAATATCACCTACTGACACATTCTTGATAAAGGCTAAGGAAGTAGCCACAGCCCTTGCCGAATGCCTTTTGTTTTACCTGGTAAAGTTTGTTATACTATTAGGACAAACAACAATAGTCTCATAGCCATCTAGGCAAAATGATCCTGGGCAGGTTTTGGCCTAATATCATATAGGCAAAATAATTTGATTTAATTATCTTTCTTATGATCTTTTGTTCTGTCTAACTTTAAACATTGTTCCCTATGAACATCAAGAAGTTGCAATAGATATTTTGCATGATTTGAATACTGAGGAAAATGCACACCCAGATTTAATGGATTAATTTAGGTTTGCTTCAGTGACTACCTCTAGTACAAAAAGTAGGTTGGTCTGCAAATATATGCTGTCTTTATGGAAGATGAGATAAGGAGGTTGGAAGAAACAGCCTGAAGTTCAGAAACTCTCCTGGCACATGACAGCCACCAGAAAAAAATGGTCTTCCATGTTAAAAAAAAATAGAACTGCTCTGGCTACTGGTTCAAATCGGGAGCAATGTCAATTTTTCCAGCATAACATTAAGGTCCCAAGAATGTGGAGGCTCTTTACCAGCGTGCCTCAGGAAGAAGGTGCCTTTGAGATGCAGTGTAGAACTCTAGAAAAGCCAATAAAGATGATTGCAAATTGTTGCTAAATGAACCTTCATAGAAAAGCCTTTGGTCAAAGATGCGCACTTAGAACTGGAGAACTGCCAAAATCAATGCCAAAGCATGTGTGAAATACTTGAGGAACTGAAGGTTTCTAGGTAGATGTGAGAATTTGAACCACCCTAGGACTATAAGCAGGGTCTCTGACCATCAAGGGAACTGGAGTAACCATGCAGGTAGACTGACGGCCTGAAGGATCAGACAAAGTTTGCCAAATGAGAGAATATGGAGTTAGCTTGTGAGGTTTCTTCACTAGATGAGGCCACTGCAGAGACAAATAATTTTATAAGAACCAAAATGGAATACTGCAGATCACTCTTGCCTTGCTCATTTTGACTTTCTTCAGAAATATCATAATAAGTGGGATATAGGAAAGTGTAAATGAAATCCATCCACTGCTGAACTTAAGCATCCCAAGAAGCCTGCCCTTGAGGAGAGATTAGAGAGAAAAAGTTGATGCATTTGTAGTTGTCAGTGTGACAAAGAAGTCACAGCAGGACTTGCCCATCAGTGAAATATGGCATTCCTCACGGAATTAAATAGGGACTACTCATGTGTCATAAGCAACCATCAGCTAAGCCTTCCATGGGAGAAATGACTTGGAGAGAGATATGCATTGCTAGTAGAAAGTCAAAAGTCAACATGGCCTATTTCCAAAGCCTCATAGCCTCCTGACATATGGGTAGGAGTGGATTTCACTATGCATTTTGATATACTAAACCACTGCTGTATTGATAAGTGAAGCAATCATTCCCTGATGAAGGAAGTTTTTTCTAGTCTGCAATATTTGGAAGCCTACCCTCATCTTTGGCACATTTGGCCACTTTTTGTGAACATGTCTCTTGGACTAGTTGCCCCAAACAATGCCTCTCCATCTCAGGATAGGCATATCTGTGGTGACAATCATGCTGGGGAGGTGTAAATAGACTGTCCTGAGAAAGGTTATCCAAATGAAGGTACAAGTCTTGATGCCTGCATCACACTTGAGGAAATCCTGACTGTAGTGACCATGGGGTCAGAGTTCTGTCTCTAATGTACCGTCACAGTCTACTGTAGGACCCTCACGTGACACCTTGCAAAGGGAACTGAAAAGATACTTGCTGCTACAACAAGCCCCAGCACGTTAAGGCATAATGTTGATTTCACTGTGGGAGAGGACAGTAGACTATGAACCTTGGATTGCAGAGAGGCAATACTTTATTGGGAAAGACTGGCTAAACACAACAGAGTCTCTAGGTACACTTGGTAAAGATTACTGATTGCAAATGGTGTTATATAGCAATTCACAGCATTCGCTGAGATTTTTAAAGACCAGAACTGTTGCAGAAGTCAACTCTGGCATGAATCAATGATTCTCTTGTAAGGGCAGCTAGAAGTCAGTGGTCTAGATAAAGGAAAATTTTGTTTCTCTCCAGCCTTGGGTGTGCTAAAACAGCTGGCATGCATTAGGTGAATGACTTGGGGTTGTGATGAGACTACATATAAGGGCACTGAATTGAAAGTGACTGGATCCCTCTCTAAAGTCCATGAATTTCCTGGGCTCCTTGTCTGTACTGAATCATAAGCAGGCATCCTAGAAATTCAAACAGCACATCCAGCCTTCCTCCCGTAGATATGAAATAATTAACTACACCAGGACCACGTAGAACTTTGTTCTTCTTAAGAACAGTTTTAGGCCACTGAGTCTTAAGACTGGTCTGGGGGCTGTTGTTTTCCTAGGAACCAAAAAAGAACCTTAAATAATGTCAGGACCCTCACTGGTCTGGTGGAACATCTTGGATTGTTCTTTTCTGCACGTGGTTAAAGACAGGAATACAGCTGTGAAAGTAAACTTACCATAGCAGTAGATGCTTGAATGATCATTGCTGCAGTAGCCTTAGCTATATGGATTATATCCTGCCAAGGAATTAACAATTAGCCAGCTTTCAAAGCTTCAAGGCACCTTCCATGCACCCAAACTGTCAGTCAGCTCAAATTGAGATGAATAAAAAGACGGGATTTGGACACCAAGCCCTGCAGAGATTTCATGCCAACAGAGAGAGGGAGGCTGAGCCCTGAAAGGAAAATGCTAGAAACAACAAAAAGTAAATGTTCACACCCTGGCATAAACAACACTCACACACACACACACACACACACACACACACACACACACACACACACACACACACACAAAAACACGGGAGAAGGAGGGAGGTAGCGGCTACTGCAGCAATGACCATTCAAACATCTACTGTTAAGTTTACTTATACAACTATACTAAGTATATCATATTGATCAGTGATGCAGTAGTCTTAGCTACATTAGTTGATTACCCTAGCTTACTACATTTAGGAGGTGGAAGAAGGGCCCATGAGCCTGTGGAGGATGGTCCTAACAAAGTCTGATCTAAACCTAGAGAAGAAATCAAACTTTCAGTGTTTTGTAAAAGTATATACTGAGGACCACATTTCTACTTCTAGAATACTTCTAGAATTCATCACTTTCCAGACAGCCAAAGATGAAGTCAAGGTCCTGGTACAGTGGGCCTTGGCCCTACCTGGAACAGTTTTGCTGTGGTGTATATAACAAAATATAATAACCTTAAACAACTATTTTGAAATAGTCTGTTTTGACACAGGTTGTCCATTCTTCTTACCTTCAAGATAAAAAACAATTGATTTGAAGATCTGAAAGTTCATACATGATAGTAGATAAATTGTCTGTGGACATCTAAGCTATGGAATAGCCTCTCTCCATCATTTTTAGTTTCAGGAAAGAAAATGGGGAGATAGATAGTTTGGCTTAAAGTAAACTCAGATACCACTATAGGTATAAAAGGATTATTTTTCAAAGAAACCCTGTCTCTATGGAAGATGAGATAGGGTTGACTCACCATATTAGCTTCCAAATTAGACACTCCTCTTTCAAAGGTCAGAGCAATCAGTATAACTAGTTTCCATGTAAATAACCTCAAGTCAGTTAGCTAGTTCAAATGGAATAAGTGCTATCTTCTTTAACACAGAATTAAGATCTGAAGGAGGGGCCACTTATTTTCTTGGAGGCCTCTTATGCAAAACCATATTCAGAAACATTTTTGACATGAGAATGCATAAAAAGTGGAAGATCCATAGGCGGATATGCTGAAATGGACAATAAATGAACTTCGATGGAGAAGTAAGAAAGGCCATAGAATAGTAACTCACACAAATATTGTAAAACCAGAGAAACAATAGCTCTGAATGGTGCTGGCTTTGTTGTTGGCACCAAGTAAACTTTTCCATGTACTAATATTTGATTTTCTAGTAGCAGGCTTTCTTGCCTCCATTAGTGCCTTCTGCACATCCTCAGTAAACAGGTGCCTAAAAGAAATTAAGACCCTATCATCCAGGTAATCAGTTGAAGTTGATTGGAGTCAGGGTATATCAAACACCCCTAATCTTGTATATACAGCACCAGTCTGTGAGGACATTTGTAGTAACTGCTTCTGGCCATTTCCAAAAGAAGGAAGAACCACTGCTGCCTGGGCCAGGACAGAGTCACTACAATGATTTCAGGGGATTCCTTCTGAATTTTTAGAAGTACCCTGGATATCAGTAGAAAGGGTGGAAAATCATATGGGAACATTCCTGTCCAAGGAAAAGAAAAGGCATCAGTCTTCCAGGTCTTCTTCCATGGACTCCTGGAGCAGAATATTACCAACTGATAGTTCAGAGAGGAGGAAAATAGGTGGACTTGAAGAACTCCCACAGATGGATCAAATGCCCACAAATTTGCTCTAATGGTGTACAATGCATGTAGAGTGAGACTGTTTTGTGAAGCTATATCCCAAGCTAACATATAGCTAGTCTTCAAAGAGGGTGCACTGTTGTTCCCCCTTGCTTGTTGATGTAACACATGACTGTGATATTGTTTGCAACAACCTGAAGATGTCCCAGAGACCAAAGATAATTCAGATAATTTGATGCCTTTATCAGTGCAAGTATTTATTTTATGTTTATATGCTTGCATCTCAGTCCTTGGTGATGCATACACCTTGCACTTTTATCCCTCCTGGCTCTGATCCTCAAGCAAAGACTGAGGTGTACATAATGACTAACTGCTTTGCAGCAGGGAGGGAGAAGGAGAGACCTGGATTTATGGAAGTTTGCTTCCACCAAGTGATTTCTGTTCTGACAAACCCTACCACTGGAATTTGAAAAGACAAAGGATGTTTGTGCTGGGGCCTAAGAAACTTCAGATGCCACTGTATCTTTCTTATGTGGAGTTTTGCCAGGGGTATCATGAGAATCATAGATACCACGAGACCATGAAAATTCTGAAGTATGTCCTCACAGTGACAGGAGTCCAAGTGAATAACCTTAGGAATTGATCTAGATATAGAGCTATTTTTGGTTTAATTTCTATAGGTCTTTTGTGTTTCTAATAACATGATGGGAATGAACCCCATTCCTAAGTCGAGGTATGATTAAAGTTCACAAAAATAGTATTGTTTCATTTTTTGATGTTAGCCAAAAGTGATCTTTACAGTACCCACAATGTGTTTAGAATTTACTCCTTCTGTAACTCATATGGAGTCACATCTATTGGTAGCATATCTAAATAAGACTATAATTTCCTTTTTATTAGACAAGTCGCTTCTACTACTATTGGAGCTGTCTGTGTACTTTCTTCTATATTGCTCTTGTTTATACCTGGAAATCCTATTTTATGACTTTGTGACTGGCTGTATGTAAGATACTGTAATCACTCGGTGTCTTTTCCTGAATGACAATATCTGTTTTTATTGCTTCTATTTTTTGAACTGTTGGTAATGGATGATCCCATGTGATATAAACTTTATCATTCTCTACAATGCCTTGTGGTTCATGTTTCCAGTGCTTCTCAACTACTTCAATATTGTAGTGTTTTCACAATCTCCAGTGCAACAGTCTTGCTACATTACTATGCCTTTCAGAATACAGGTCTTCTGCTATGAGTATACCACACCAAGAAACAAGATGAGTGACTGTTTCCATTTCTTTTTTACAGAACCTGCATTTGTCTGTTTCTCCCACATGTTCAATGGACTTTGTATACCAGTCTGTATGAAGTACACTACCCTGGGATGCCTTTAGTAACTTTTCATCTTTTGGTTTCAGTTCACCTCTCTGGTTAATCCTGATTGACATGAGGTTATACCAGGAGGTCTCTGTACGTGTTGCAATATTTATACTTTTTCCATATTTCTTTCCTTCTCATCTGATTCTTTATCTCATATTTTTCTTTTGTTTTTTGACGCATTCATTTGTTGTCTGATTTTTGTGTACTTCTGGTTTAATTTCCATTCCTGTTTGACATCAAAATGCTTCTGCTAAACTAAGCAGAGAAGTCATCCTGGATTTCTTCTCCTCATGTTTTAAAACATTCACTATGATTGGATTTGGGAAGGTCAGTAGATATGTATGCAGTCTCACGACTGTAGAGCTAGGCATATAATCAGTTTTAAGGAGGCACACACCTCCTTCACAATGAAGAAAACATAATCTTGGTATGCACTGATTTTATATATAATTTGATAGCAATGAAGCATTTTTCTTGCTAGCCTGTCCAACTGATCGAATCACTTTTGGATTCAGTGAATCAACCCAAAACTGTAGGTTAGAACAGGAAGCGCAGATTGGTTTACAGCAGGGGTGTCCAACCTTTTGGCTTGCTGGGGCCGCATTGAGTGAACAGAAATGGTCTTGGGGCCGCATATAAAATATATCATATAGTTAACTCTTTTGTTGCTCCGGAAGACCACAGTCGACCTCCTGGCTGTACTGTAGGTGCATTTGAACAATGAATAAATGTAATAAATGCCTAATATTTGCCTTAAAATTCTAATTCTCATTCTAATTCTAATTCTCTAATCTAACAGTTAACTCTAACATCTTAGTTAATATATCTATATATATATATATATATATATATATATATATATATATATATATATATATATATATATATATATATATATATATATTTTTTTTTACAAATAAACAGATATTCACTACAGCACTAGCATTTCTCACTGGGAAAACCATTCCAGTAGTCCAACTACGTAAAATGCCAACATCAGCAGTCCTACAATAATATAATCCACAAAAATAACCCACAAATTTGCAATAAAGTAAAGAATTCACATTACTGACTTAATAAAACAATTCTGAATAAGCTACAAGAGGGTCTCGCCCAAACAAATAATTGGTGTCAGAAATATGGCCTCAAGCTAAATGCCAAAAAATGCATCATCATCCCCCTTGAGGAGAGTGATGTCCCCACAAATTATGACATTAATAACAATATTGTAAGCATGCAATAAGTCGTATGGTACTTGGGCACCCAGGTTGATAGAAACCTGACTTTTGACCACCACGTTGTCTACGTTGTAAGGAAAGCTTTTTACATGGCCCACTTCATTAGTAAGGGTATCTCATCCAGGGACAAGGAGGTCATAACATCCCTGTATTCTTCCTTTACAAGAGCCATTAATGAGTGCAATGCCCCTTTTGTCATGTGCCTCAACAAAACACCCTGCCAAAAGAAAGACTACAACCTTTTCTTACAAAAAAGGTCAAAGGGCTGAGTTCACTTAGTTATCCAAACAGACTAAAAAGCTTCTTGCTTTCCTCTGTCTCTCACTGGCCCTTATAAATTTCATCATTGGCTTGCTTTTCAGGCTAAGAAAGATCCTGCCTTAAGAGATGTCCTCTACCTCAGAAATAATAGTTATACTTAAAACGCTCACTACAAAGACCACAGCCTTCACTGCAACATAAACAAGCCACTTTTTATGGACAGGTTCTTGACACAAAAATCTTCAACTTCTGTAAAAAGCTCCTCTCATTATCAAACAATGTAGTTCAGCAACACGATGGCTGGATGGATAGCCATAAATGTAGTCCTTGGGTAAGTAGCATAGCCTTCATCAAACCAGATGGAAAATCCACATACTAACCTTTCCAGCTGGATGGCTAAGATCTAATATTGGTTACTCAAGTCTAGTTGCCCAAGAAGAGGGGCATGTTTAACTAAGAATTCCATTTGCAAAATTATATTCAGTATACATATTAAATCTCTCTCTCTCTCTCTCTTATACACACACACACACACACACACACACACACACACACACACACACACACACACACACACACACACACACACACACACACACACAAAAAAGCCCCTACTTGTAAAATAGGCAACCTCAGTAATCACATGACACCCACTCACTGAATGAAATTGTCCGGAAGTCAAAATAACTGAAAAAAAATCATAATAGAGACGGATTCATCCATGTAATTTCCAACCACCAAAAGGACCATCAATAAATCAACAAACAACTGCTTGGCAAAAAGTAAATCAATAAGAAAACCATAAACTATAATGCTACATACTGGTGTAAACATATAACTTGTGTCAATCCCCAGGTTAATCCATACCAAAAGATTGTTTCAGAGCTTCAGCTATGTACAAACAGCTTTCTCCTAAAAACTTAACTCATTGATATTTGCCTTGCTGTAATTATAACTGTAAAAAAAATGTTTTTAAGTTTATTCTGTACCTCAATGATTCTCACTGTTATAAGATGTAATCTCTGCCATATTGTATGAGTACTACATCCATAATTTGCTGTCTCTCTCTCATGTATTGTATTATATTGTTTTGTGTTATTTTTGGAGCTTTTCTCCCCGAGCCTCCACTGAAAATGGACCTGTGTCCAGTCGGACTTTCCCGGTAAACAAATGTAAAATAAAATAAAATAAATAAAATTAAACTTCCCTCCAATCTAAAGCCATTTGACATTCAGACATTTTAATTTGTGCAGAAGTTACTCACAGACTGACAGTTTACTGAGCTGTAATGCTGACCTTCGCTTTTGAAAAAAAACAAATTCCCAGACTTTGTCAATAGCTCAAAGTGTAGAGAGGATTATTTATTTATTATATATTTATTTATTTTTGGAAAACATCTTTAAAACTGTTAAATTGATTACACACCCAGAAACACAGAAAAGTTATTGTGATTATGTAAACCACAGACTGCTGCAAGAAATCAAAGTCACATTAGTACTCTGCTTATGTCCAAACAGATGAATCATACCTGTCAATTCCAAAAGAAGTAAAGCAGCTTAATAAGAAGGTTATTTGCAAGGTTACATGGCAGTTTATATTGGAAATAAGCAGAGATATTAAAAAAGCTCTGTTTTTCATAATTATGCCGAAAAGTCTTCCAAGTTAAATACAACTTCTGATTTAGTATGGAACCATACCTCTCAACCTTAGAGCAAGAAATCTGGACAAAGCGAAAAATAAAAGTGGGACACAGGCCCAAAAATAGTTATGCATCACAGACACCATTGAAACAACTGTAGCTGCAAACATTATATATCACTTATAATCTTTCTATCCCATCATTGTCAGTTAAACATTATATGGCTCATTCAGTCCTGCCTTCTTTTGCATCAAAGAAAACCATGCTTTGAAATGACAAATGCATTAAAAATAATAAATAAGACACATTGCATCAACATCCTGCAACTTCCTACCTGCAAGCAACCACAGAGCTTTCACTGAAACTAGGGCTGCTTGTTTCCCCAGAATGACAGCTCTCCCTAATTAAGTCTAATGTATACAATCTACCAGTATCTGGACTACCTGAAATAAATTAAATTATGGCCTGTAAACTGAAAGTACACTTTGTTTAATTAAACTACATTTCTAAGCCCACTTACTACATTTTTTCAGTAACATCCCAATGTCCATTTCCAGGTCACTTTACAAGACATTAGCAGTGGTAGACTTGGCATCCTTCAGAACCCCACAGGCCCATGCTAATACATTGTCCATTAAATGTAAATATCCATCACCGTATATGGCAAGAAGCTATGTCTTAAAAAATCTACTTCTGGCATGCGTACCCAAGTATTAGGTTTTGAAACGAAACATATTCTCCACAGTCCATAAGTCTCTGTCTTTAATAATCATCTACTGTTGCAGCCCTCCCAACACATAAACACACACATACACACTAAAATCCCCAACATTTAAAAAATGACATTGTGCCCACTTGATTTGCCAGTATTGATGATCCGCCATAGCTATGCTTACTGTTGTCCAATCTACCACTGCTTAGAACCCACCAATGAAAAAACAGTACTAGGTGCTTTTTTGTTTGTCAGAAAAGACAATACAACTTTATATGCTACAGTCCCACATAGTCAGTCCACTACTGACCCATTAACCCTAGGCTGCTGTCTCATTCTTACTCCCTGGAACTGCATTACCTTGGATGACTACTTTTATTTCCTAAGCAAAAGACACAAATTAGTAGATGAGGTAAAAATCCAGATATTCTTTGAAAATCCATACAGTTAAGAGGTATTAGTTCATGTTCAATACAACACTCTCCCTGTCAGGAAAGCCGCAATTTAATGAAAGTGTACTCTTAATGTATGATGGATTTGTGAGTTAACTTGTTTGTGTTCAGTAGGTAGACAGATCATTGTTAGCCTCTTTGTGCATGCATCTCTCTCTGTCATGCACACATATACACACATATACACACACACACTCTTCTTCTACTTTCATGCACATAATTTTGCTTTCATGCATGCACTCACTCACTCCGTACTTACCTATTAACACAGGTAATTGCTGTCCCTTTCAAAGGCAACAGTGGCAGATCCATACATGAGTCCGTCTTCAGCGAGAACACACACACACACACACACACACACACACACACACACACACACACACAAACTGATTGTTTGGTGCAAAATAATAGTGTAAACACACTGACCCTTTTTTGGCTCAAAAACAAAACTAGAAGGGTGCTTTTGTGCATGCACACACCAACATTAACGTTACAGGTCATGGGAGCGAAAAACACAAAACAAAAAAAGTGTTTTGGGGCATGTGTACATCGATGTTGCAGTTAGAGGTTGAGGGCCGCATGGAAGAGCTCTGAGGGCCGCATGCGGCCCGCAGGCCGCAGGTTGGACATGTCTAGTTTACAGCTTGAAGCAGAAAACCTAAAGAATGGCTCTAGCTCTAGATCTAGATATATTTTCTACTGTGGAAGAAAAGTTATTTGAACTGTGGTGTTGAGCTGACACACCAGGAATACAATCATGTGTGAAGGAGTCAAGAAAGACTTTTGAATGTTCTCTTGCTATCCCAGCACATGTAAAATATCAGTTATCCAACTGGCAGATTCCTGTCACTTTGCAAAAGACACACTGCAAAGATAAGCAAGTCATCTAAATATATAAAATGTGGATACCCTGTAGCATGCAATGGGATATAACTTGACCTAGATACTTTGTGAGCACTCTTGGTGCAGTGGATAGTCCAAAGGGTAAAAATGTAAAATGATAATGCGATCCAGACACACAAATCCTTAAGAAACATCTGAAGTCTGGATTAATAGGGATGTGACAATAAGCAGTCTAGTGTTATTAGGGAACTTGAAAGAAGTAACAGGTTGTGAAGTGGCATCATTTTGAATTTGGGCATGATCACAAAGAGGTTTACGAAAGAGAGATCCAAAACTGGTCTCCAAGTATTTTCTTTTTTTCTTTGGCACTAAGAACATCCTTGGAAAGAGGAACTGTCTCTATCACACCTTGGGACAGCATACTATGAAAAACCAGAGGAAACAAAGACAGTCTGATCTGGAGGATGTGGAATGACCCCCAGAAAGGAGGAATTTCAATAAGTTTGATGAATAATCCCCACTTGCCTGAAAATATCTGTTGACAAACAGAGACATGGAGATTCAGACTTTCTGGAAGAAAAATAGGGGCCATGGTGGGAGGGGTCACAAAGTCTCTTGAATAGTCATTCAGACTTGTTGCACTGTCCTTGGATTTGGATGTCTAATGTTTCTTTTTGGAACCTCCTTGTCATTTCTTAAACATCTGTTTACTTGTATTTTGTTGAGATTGTTTATTCTGCTTTTTAACAAAACTGGATGAGGACTTAGAGAATCCCTTAGAAAATTTGGAAAAGGAGGGCTGAAAAATAGAGATTCCATGGATCAGCTTACCCCTTTCGTCATATTTTGGTCAGTTCTGCAGCACAGTGGCCAAAAACTAAATTTCTATCCAAAGGGAATTTAAAGTCTCATTTTTTTTTAATCATTTAGGAGTTTAAGGCTTTTAAATGGGGGTGCTCTGTTCCTGTCAGTTTAAAATGTGTGTAAAATTACTGAAAACCATTTTTCCTGTAGAGAAGTTGTGTTTATTTTTGTGAGGCTGGCAAAGTGTTTTAGATTTTTTTTCTGTGAAAAAGTGACTATTAAAGAGTTATCTGGGAGGTTCTAACACCACAGCCAAGCAAACCTCATCAAAACATTATCAACAGAATCATATGCACACTGTAAACAATGAGTAATGGCTCATACAATAGCAGAAACTAAATTATTCAAACTACATTTTCCTCACAAGAAGAAACTGCAGACAATACATTCCTCATACTTCCACAATAATAAACTTTAACATGTAAGCCCATCAATTCAAAATTTTGAAAAATCAAAGTTGCAGAAGCATACACTATTTTATCTCATACTTATCAGTAATCTTCCCATACTTGTCAGAAAGAGTAGGACTGGAATTAACCAAATGTTTAGCAGCAATAGGATTACCTAAGGCTATACCTGCTTGGTCAGGTTTGGGAAAACTGTATAAAAACGTATAAAACTGAGGAACATTATACATTCTATCTACCTTTTTTGGGGCAATAGGCAGACTATCAGGAAAATTGGACACAGTGACACACACATCCTTCACAGCTGACAGAACTGGAGGAATGAGTGAAGATTTTAGAAATTCCTTCTGTAACAGTTGAGGGACTGAGAAACCTCAGTGGTCTCCCACTGAAAACGCTGGCACATTTTGGAAACAGTCTCAGAGAAAGAGAAACTCCCACAGGGAGAGTCAGAAACTCAGCTGTCCTCTGAGACTGAATCAGAAAACTGAGAAGAAAACCCTGCATCTGTCCTCATCTTCCTACCCAGATTCAGACTCCAGAATCTCTTTAAGAAAAGATGTAACCCTCTTTCCTTTACCAGAAACCACCTTATAAAAAAGATCAATAGCCTGAAGTAAACTTTGACTCAGACCCAGTAAAGTACTCCTGTTTAAGGAAATTTGAGGAGGAGTGGATACATATTTAGTTTTCTGTTTCTTTTTGACAGAAAAAAGGTGGCAACAGTGTTATTAATGGCAGCAGCAACTTCCCCAGGGCACAACATTCTGACTCAACACGGAAGCCTTCCCTGTTCCCTCTCCAGGGGCTGACAAGAGTGGCTCTCCCTTGCCCACTGAGGAGACCCCAACAGTGGCAGAGGATGTGGCCAACCCATGGTTTACAGTAGCTGTAGGTGCTACACCAGTGGGATCCAGGGTAAAAGATTAGTGGTTTGAGGAACAAGCTACAGCGACAGCATAGTCACCCACATATGACTGAGCAAATTGCTAGCCTGATGTCATAGCAAAGTCTGTTCATTTAAGTTTCTCTTTTTGTGGTTAGAAGAAGAAAAAACAACCATGGGACCAGTAGTTTGTTCCATGTTCATGTCAAAACTGGTGCCCCAGGGAAAACAAGTGCCAGTAAAATGTTAAAGTTTTGAAAAGTCACTTTTTCACACAAAAACACACTAAAAAAAGCACTTTAAAACACTTATTCAGCCCCACTGAGTAAAATAAACACAAACTCTCCACAGAAAAAAAACTTTAAAGAAGTTTTAAAACTGAGAGGAAAAAGGTGCACTCCCATTTTAAAATTATACTTAGATCTAGTATCTGTCTACCAATGGAACAGCACAAGCTGACCATCAATCCACTAAATCTGGCAGAGAAGTGCTCTCTTTGGCATTAGGAAAGCTCTGAAGGGCTTGGTGCCCAAACCTGTCTTTTTAGTCAGCTCAACTTAAGCTGACTGGCAGTTTGGGTGTGTGGAAGGTGCCCTAAAGCTTTGGAAGCTGGGCAGCTGTTATATCCTGGGAAGGTTATAACCAGATAGCTAAGGCAACTGCAGCAGTGAATGATATGATGAACATCTCTAATTTAGCCTCCACTTTCTGATTTGGGTGGAATGTTGAGAAGGAAAAGACGTAACAGCCAAGCAGGGGAGAAAGTTAGAATGATGCAGGTTCTGGAGACTAGTTTCTTGAGCCATTTGTCAGGAAGGTGCAAGGTAATGTGACCCCCCAACTACATCCAGAGTAGGACAGTTGGAAACATTCTCAGGAAATAAGTGTTGACCCTCAGAGGAAGGGCTGCAGCTTCCATGAACCACCTCTGCTTGTAAGGTGGGATCTGTTCTGGAAACCCCTGTGGCCACATTGGTTTCAATCAGAACACTGCTTGAATGGAAACTACCTGCCTTTTTTTAACCAACAATACTAGGCACCCCTCTATTTACAACAAAATGTCCTCTGAGGATTTGAAACGTTTATAATAATGGCTGAGAGCCTCTTTTCTTCCTGTGCACTCTTCTGCAATTTAGCCTTCAACTGTAGGCTAAAAGGACTGGAACAATCATGGGAGCAGCAGCAAATGACATTTTAAAGCTGTAAGCAAAGTTGGTATAACCTGAGTCAGGCAGATTAATTTACAGTGATGTCTGCCCCTGTTACATGAGATGCTCCATTGACTGTAATATGCAAAAGTCACACAGACAGGGTAGATATAGTCACAATACTTGCCAACAGTAACTTTAACTTCCAACATAAACCAGGTTCGATAAGAAAAAGGTCATGGCTAGCTGTCTGTCAGGTGCCAGGATCAACAACATCACACACACACACACACACACACACACACACACACACACACACACACACACACACATACACACACACAAACACACACTTTAGTCCCTAAGCAACAGGTACTTTTGACTCAGTCATAGTCCATGTTGGTGTGAATGACTTGAGATGTACCTCACTGGATTATATGAAGAAAGAAATGACTGAACTCTCTGATTATGTGTCCCAGGAAGGTATGTCCCTAACTTTAGGCAGCATACTACCTTCACCTAGGATTATGCCACAACGCAGACAGAAAATGATTGACTTCAACAGCTGGCTTAGTTTCTGCTGTGATTTCAAGGGGATCCAGTACCTGTCAGCATGGGATGATATGATCAATAGACCTTGATACTTTGCCAGAGATGGTCTTCACCTGTCACCCCTGGGATTTCAGTTACTGGCTAAGGCTATTGCCTCCCTCACAGTGTCTTTTTTAGGCAATGTCACAAGAACAAAATCCCTGAAATAGAAATATCCTCAAAAAACAACCTCAAGGTTATGCTGCTAAATGCTAGGAGTCTAAATCTGAAGCTGCAATTTGTGGAAGCAGTCCTCACCTGACAAGATGCTGACATCTGTGCAGTCACAGAGACTTGGAATAAGGCCGCAGAAAACACCCCAGCCATACTGGGTTACAATGCCTTCCACACATTTAGAGAACTAAATGAGAGTGGGAAAACTAAAGGAGGTGGAGTATCAAATTTCATAAAAGATAAATACACCTCTAGGTTGGTTAAACGGAACAATTCCCTTGAACTACTCGGGGTACAAGTGACCATAGGCAAGTCTATTCTTCAAGTTATTGCCAACTACAGGACCCCTCTATGAACCAGGATACCCACACTACCTACCTGGACATACTTGAGTCACTCAAGATACAACCAAACACCTTGGTTATGGGGCACTTCTACTACCTATCCATAGACTGGGCAAACTATACCTGTACTAACGCACTTGCCCAATGGTTCTTGAACTTCCTTAAATCTAATGCCCTGTACCAGTTAGGTGACATGCCCACTAAGGGCTTAAACATTCTGGATCTGGTACTCACAGACATGAGTGACTGTTGCACCACCCCAGGTGTGCGGCCCTCTCTGGTGAGGTGTGATATAAGTCAGTCTCATTAGAAGTAACAATAGCATCTGATCCATCCTCAGCAGAAACTAGACTACAAAACTTCTCCAAAGCCAGTTACAACCTACTACATGATGGCATTAATAGCTTCACAGCTCCTGCCCTCACTGATGGTAAGGACACCTATACAGGTATACACACCAATGCTTTGTATAAGCATCTATAGAATTGCATTGACTCAGTCGTACCAGACAGGATCAAAGCAAGAGCTTCAAATAAGAACAAACCTGCCTAGCGGGCATCCACCATAAACAGGTTATACAACAGGAGAAAGAAATTGCTGTCTAAGAGCAGGAAGGAACAGTCTCATATTTGGAAGCACTCCCTCCTCTGTTTAAATAAGCAAACAACACACCTTGCAAAGCAATCTAAAGCTTTTTAAATTAGCCACCCTAGTGAAGGGTAACCATAAGGCATTCTTTAGCTACATCTGTAACCTCAAAGGAAAAACCCAGATTTGCACAGAACTTGTGGTTAATGGCACAACATATACTGAACCCATGGAAATAGCCAACCTGCAGGTGGATAGGTTCAATGAGAAATTCTCTCCCTTGTCCCCTCCATATATACCCCAAAAGATCTCTATTACCTGTTCTCCACCTGTTATCTCTAAGCAGCAGATCTTAAACGCCCTTTCCAAAGCCATAAACACAGCCTCTATGGGACCTATCAACATCCCTGGCTGTATTCTAAATGGATTAAAACAGGAATTAGCAGCACCACTGAGAACTCACTTTAACCACAGCCTAAATACTGGTTATGTCCCTGTGGAATGGAAAACAGCTATAGTCATCCTTTTACATAAAGGGGGTACATCCACTTACCCTGGGAACTATAGACCCATAAGTATGACTAGCCTTATCTGCAAGGCCATAGGGAGAATCATCATGGATCTTATCAATAAAGATATAGGAGACCTCCAAATACTTGACCTGACCCAGTTTGGCTTTGCTAAAAGGAGACTGTGAAAACTAGGAGTGGTCATTGAGTCTCCAAGCGATGTTGACATCCTACAAGAGGGTCTTAGACAGACCAGTGATTGGTGCAAAAGTCATGGACTCAAACTAAATGCAAAAAAATGCATCATCATCATCATCATCATCATCCCCTTCGGCAAGGATGACATCCCTGCAGATTACCACATTAAGAAAATACCTTAAGCACTCAATCTGTGGTGAGAGATTTGGACACACAGGTGGAGAGCAACCTCTCCTTCAACCACCATGTCTCTACAGTGATAAGAAGGGCTTTCTACATTGCCCATCTCATATGCAAGGGCATTGCTTACAGAAAAAAAGAGGTCATAACTCCCCTATACTCTTCTTTCATCAGGCCAGTAATAGCGTACAATGACCCCTTTGGTATGAGAGACCTCAAAGGTTTCTTGCAAAGAAAATTCAAGGCCTTCAACACATGTCATAGGCTGACAGATTGAAAACCCTGACCTTATACTCTGTGTTGTACAGATTATTCAGAAGTGATCTGTGCCTTGCGTTTAAGGCAATCTCAGATCCAGCTTTAATGGAAATGCTGCACATTCATAAGTCAAATGGTACTCACTGCTCTCATTCTAGAGACCTTAACCTAGTATGTGACATTAATAGGACTTGCTGGAGAGACAGATTAATTCCCCAAAGGTTATCTCTCTTCTGGAACAAACTTCCACTTCATGTGAAACAGAGCCTTCGTTGACCAAATTTAAGCGTAATCTGGATGATTGAATGGAAACTGTAAATTCACCCCCCTGGGGGTCTCACCTGCATCTCTCCTGGATAGGGGCATTAAGTGTTTATTTTGCTCCACTTGAAGCATTGACACTCTTATGATCCTATGAATTTCACAGTGTAACTACATCCCTCACATAAAATATTTGTTTGTTTCAGGAGTAAGTGGTTGTCAATACACATGAGACAATTGCTGCATTTCCTCAGGATGGCCATGTCTATTAGGCTGGTCAGAGAGATGATGGTAAAATACCCATCCATCATAGCAGGCTCTTACTGTAAGTAACTTTAGAACCACTGGCTCTTGTTGCTGCTCTGAATATAGTAACACTGGGTGTATTCAAAAGCACTTAGCACACAGTGTTAAAAAATTAAAGGGGCTAGTGGTGTAAGGGGGAAGTGATTTAGAGACACAATAACATGGTATTTGTGGTATACAAATGACTGCATAATGGTATGCAAAGGAATGTCATCATACTAATCAGACTCAACATGTATGCAAATGATGAAATAAAATCTGGGAGAGTGATTCAGACCTGTATAAATCCAGTGATAAGAGCTGCAATCATCTCTTCTGAATGCCAAGATTTATTAGTATAGGGTAATTTCAATTACAATATTATGTTAGGAATAACAGCAGTCTTAGCTAAAAATGGTTAGTGGCTGCTCTCACAGCTGGTGCTTTGATGTTGCACTCTAGCACTCTCTGTGTCAGAGATGAGTCTAAAGTTAGCTAGCATACTATTATCTCCACCAATAGGATATTCTTGACCTCTGCCACGTAGACAGTGACACCATACACAAGTTAGTGACACTGGGTCTACTTGAGTAGACCGAATTTTCACTTACTCAAATTTTATTTTACTTAGAAAACAACACACAGAACCGTCACTAAACTGAAACTACACACTACAGAAATTTTTAACTGGGAAATGAGACACTTGGCCAACATGGTGAAATTTGCCATTTTCTCCACTGTAGTACAATCCGGAGTTGGTATATTTAGTTTAGGGTGTGGGGGGCATAGCTCCCCACATTGGGGGAGTTTGAAATAGTGAGGTGTATGTTTAGTTTTATTGTTGACCAAGTGTCTCATTTCCCAATTAAAAAATTTTGGTAGTATGTAGTTTTTGTTTAGGGACAGTTCGGTATTATCGTCTCAGTAAAATAAAATTCAGGTAAGTGAAAATTTGGTCTGCTCAAGTAGACCCAGTAACACCATGCACGAGTTAGTAGACATGTGCTACCCACACAATAAATCAAGGAAGGTATATGAGGTGCTTATCACAGTGGACACTAAGCTTTTTGTAGCACTAACTACTCTTTTTATGGGTACCTTTAAACATCTGACACTGGACATATAAGAAGTTTCACAGGCATCAGGCTCACCGGTCCTACATAATTTTCACAATTTGATGATGCAGCACATGGAGGAGGATACATAGTTTCCATGGTCAGCAGAAGAGAGAACCCCCGCTATGCAGGCATTTACAACACATCAATGTTTTTCCTGAGGATTTAGGGTTAATGACTTCGGCTACACTGCCATCAAGGTTCCCACCTGCTCCTTATGATATCTAGTATACCATCCAGAAAGGCTTCCACTCCATAAACCTCCAGATAGTGTGGAAAGCAAAGTCTGTTACATAGCATGAGTCTGCATGCTATCAGGGCAGTTCCCACAAATCCCACATATCTGTTACATGTATAACATCCATAAGTACTTAACGTGGGGTGATTTTTCACAGGGTCATCTACTTAGCAGGTGCACACATTGCCAAGTTAATACAGGTCAGGACACGTAGTTCCTATTTAAATGAAGAACAGGCAATAAATATGGGTGCTGCAGGTGATACTGAATATGCCTTGTAACCATAGAAGATGATCTCCATCCAAAACCCCTAATTCATTTCTCAGATGGTATACAACATAAAACATTTGCAGATGTGGAACATCATTGAATGCTAATCAGTATCCCTGAAGGGATGCTTCCATTGCTTGGATGTATACAGGCACACTGCAGTATGTACTTGAGACAAGAGGTCTGTTATTTGTGATGTGCACCATGTTACACAATACGGTAGTACTGAAGCAGCTGCAATGTGGGAACATCATGGTACTGTTAAAGAGACCTACTGCAGCAGTCCAGAAAGAGTCAGGGGACCAGCTGCTGCAGCACCTAATGCAAGGCAAAGGCAGGTGCAATATTTTGAAATACTGGTAAACAAAGAGTTGTCTAGTTCACAACTTTGTGCTATTTTAAAAACAACACAGAATAAATCTGATGCATGCCTTAACATGCACAGGTTATACATTACAGTGCACTGACTGGCCACAACTGTTCATCAGAGGGTGGGCATTTCACAATTATCAGAATTTGCACAGGTGTGGACACAGTGACAGGTGACAACAATGTTATCATATGGATAATAGTCAGTGGAGGTGGATGGAGTGCCCTCTCAGATGGACTGCAGGTTGGGGGAAGTCAGAGATTACATCTTCCAGTGTTGGACTGGTGCTACCATGTCATGAACATTGTCCAGATGTACCATGTGTCCCTGCAGTTTCATGGCTGGATACATTTTGTGTAAGAGATAGTTTAGCACTTTTGACTCAAAGAAACAATGTGACACTAATGTGCTCCCTATGATGTGAGCCAATATATGGATAATGTCTACAACTTTTAGGATGGCCACAGCTAAGTGGGGCATTCCAACAGACAATAGATGATAGTATGAAGCTGTAGGAACCAAAGCAGCTGGCCTAGTGCAGTGTCACAGGTTTGGAGTTAGATGAGCATTGTCCACCACAACTATGAGATTGATCACACAAAGGTGTGGTGGCTGCCATGGCGAAAGTTGGCAATGATGCAGTCTCCATAACACTGTGTTCCATTTGTGTAAACCTGGTGTGTGACTGTCCACGACAAGTCAACACACATGCACACAATTACATATCCACTATAACCTGCAGAGGCACAGTGGAGGGCATTTCCCACATGCATCATAATATGACAATGGATGCCATGTGGGTGACCAATGACCTAAGCAAACATGTTTGCTCCAATTCCCTATATGACATGTCATTCTGCATGTATTGCATGCCATCACACAGTCTGTGCAGCTGTTGCTTGTCCTCATGCAAGCCTAACAGTATGCTCTCCATCTTTACTATGATGTGTCTAAAAGCTGTCTTTGCCTGAATCACTGACTTGCACATCCACTTGTTAATGCTAAGTATGGCAGCTGGGTCAAGGAAAGACCTGGCGTTATGATGATGACAAATGACAGCAAGCCTTTCTCCTTTAGGGATGCACACATAATACATGCATAGATGCTGACAGATGACAGCCATAGTTGTGACTCCAGTGTAGCCTGAGTGGGGCTCACAGTTACAGGATGCCCAGTGCTAAACACAGATGAACAAAGTTTGGCCTGCCCCTCCACCATCACCCTTTTTGGTGTGTGTGTGTGTGTGTGTGTGTGTGTGTGTGTGTGTGTGTGTGTGTGTGTGTGTGTGTGTGTGTGCAGTGCAAGATTAGCAGTTTTTTACAGTACCTCTGTGTCATCTGACTGTGACATCTACATGTTGCCATCATTGTCAGTCACAGGTAACTTGCTAACATTAGATATATGTAGTCCCATTGCTCCGGACCTTCCACCAGTGGAACCTGTGAAAACATGAAGATAGCAAACTTGTGGCCCTGCTGGAACATATGATTCATTCCCCCAACCCATGACACATATATACTGATACCGTTCAATTGTGTGAATGGCATATGAGAACATAACATCTTGTGGTGACGGTTGTTGTTGCAGCCCGATGTACCTGAAGACTACAGATGTACAGGTATTCTGTTGAATTACCTTTTTTACATGTGAGTCACTGCACATCTTGAAATATGCCTGCTATTACTTTGTGCATGCTCTACAGAGACCAGGTAGTTGTAACCAGGCTGGCTTCCACATCCAAGCCACCACCAGGTAAGTGGGTTCACTCACTTACTCCGAAAACAAGGAAATACTGACTCAAAAAACAATGTGATACTACACTTCATTTAAAATAAAAAAATGCCACAAGCTTTCACACATTACATGATGCTTCTTCGGATGAATTAAAACCAGATCACAAGATAACAAAACATTTAAATAGAGCCTGGTCACACCCGTGCTTAAAACTTATGTTCTAAAAGACAGAGGACATCACTTATGTTTTAATGGTCTCAGTTTTAATAAAGGTTTTAGACTGGCTTGGCCATTTAGGCCAAGATACGTATCTGCCCTAAACATATTTATCCATTTATATTAATTTATTTATCATGGTCAAAGAAGCCAGATCACTCACCCCAACCATTTTCATTAACAGCTATAAAACCATAAATCTAAAATAACATGGATTGTCTGTAATTTTGATATGCTTAAATAAGTCATTACCAGCACCCCCTCTTCTAATATATGAAAGGTGGTTGGTAACTTTATTTCCTTTTCGTTTACTAAAATAGTATGCATTGCAGGCTGCATACATTGCTAAATAAACAGCATTGTACCCTAGTCTGCATAAGCATTCAATACATACTTTTTGTGAGAAATTGTTATGTGTACTGTTAATAAAGAAAACTAAATTATTGACATGTAAAGCAAGGCATAGCCTTTTCTGGCTCACTCTTATTTAGACTATATTTCATTTCTTTGTAACACATCAGTTGCTTTAAATTATCAGAAATCTTATTATAAGAAAACATGAGTACATGTGATAAAACATTAGCATCTCAATCAAAAGACAGCAGAATGTGCAGCATTTCTTAACTATATATTTTACTTGAATTTTTCTACTGCATGTAAGGACCTCTCTAACAAGGCTAACATCTTCAGTAATATTAAGACCATTTTCATCAATTAAAAAAATGATTTAGCAGTATTACTATATTCACTGTTCAAATCAACTTTTCCATTTGTAATAGTGTTTGTTCATAACTCCTACTACTAAAATCAGTCATAACCTCAATCTAATAGTTCAAAAGAGCCTCAATTTTCTACACTAAGTTTCAAAGTCATTAGCATTTAGCCTTTAACTGTATTTTTAAACAAGTACTGTGGATACATTAGAGGGAATTCATAAAGGAAACGTGACGTAACTTTTTGAATTCAGAGACAGCCCTACCACAGTGTGGCACGGTGTTTTCCATGAAGATTTTGTCAACACAATCATTACACCTCAAACACCACCCACACCTACACAGCACGTGCCCACATATGAGAAGGTCCCCAACATAAACATACCCAAACAAAGGAGACCTCCAAGGCAAAAACACATGAGATCTCCACAGCCCTCCACACCACATACCATGCATAGTCCATACACCTGTGTCTCACAGCCACTAAGGCTTCACCATAAACCCAACATATTAGTTATAGGAGACTCCATTGTGAGACACACAGATGTGCCTCTCACCAAGCTGGATAAGGAGAAAGTCACAGTCAGTTGTCTGTCAGGTGCCAGAATCCACCATATCACATATGCACATAAGTCTCTCAACAACAGGTACTGTTATGACTCTGTCATAGTCCATGTTGGTGTGAATGACTTGAGACATACCTACCTGGTCTATATGAAGAGAGACATGATTGAGTTCAGTGATTATGTGTCCTAGGCAGGCATGTCCCTAGCCTTAAGCAGCATTCTGTCATCACCCAGAATGATGCATCAATACAAACAGAACATGATTGACTTTAACTATTGGCTTAGTTTCTGGTGTCATTCCAGGGGGATCCAGTACCTGATAGCCTGGGAAGATATGATCGACAGACCACAATGCTTTGCCAGAGATGTATCTGTCTCACCTGGACTTCAGGGTTCTGGCAAAGGTTCTTGCCTCCCCCATAGTGCCTTTTTTAGTAAAAGTGATAAGGTTAAAACTACCAACATAAAAATTTCAACAAAACACAAATTAAAGGTTATGTTGCTAAACGTTAGAAGTCTAAACATGAAACTGCACTCATTGCAAGCATTCTTAGCCCTGGAAAATGATAACATCTGTGCAGTCACAGAAACCTGGTTCAAAGCTGCAGAGAGCACCACAGCCTTACCTGGTTGCTCATCCTATCATATATTCAGATCTCAAACTGTGGGCATTAAAGTCAAAGGAGGTGGAGTTTCAATATATATTAAAGACATACATAGCTCCAAGCTAGTCAAACAGTATGATGCACAGGAGACACTCTATGTGCAGTTAACCACTGGCAAGACCCCTATTCAAATAATAGCTAGCTACCGGACCCCAAATCTGACTCAAGATGCCCATTTCAACTATCTGGACCTGCTAAAATCTATCAAGATTCAACCCTTTATCCTGATCCTAGGTGACTTTAACTACCCAAACATAGAATGGAAGAAGTACTCATGCCAGAAGACAAATGTCCAGAGATTCCTCGATTTTGTCAATGCAAATGCCTTGGAGCAGCTAGTCAATACCCCCACAAAAGGTGAAAATATCTTGGATTTGGTATTAACCAACATGAGTAACCATTGCAGCATCCCTACAGTATCGTCTTCCCTGGTAAGATCCGACCATAAAGTGGTCACTTTCAAAGTCACCATCTCCCCCAGTCCCCATCTAGCTAGGGTCAAACATAAAAAACTTCTCCAAAGTTGATTACAGCCTCCTGATGGATAGTATAGACAGCTTCACAGACCCCTCCCCCACTGTAGGAGTTGGCACTAATATCCAAAACTACACCAAAGCCCTATATGAGCATTTATATAGATGTATGGAATCAAGAATACCCAGTAGGACTAAATCATCCTCAGCAAGGAACAATAAACCTGTCTGGTGGACATCTGCAATAAATAAACTCTATAACAAAAGGAAAAATTGTAGTCCAAGACCAAGAATGAGCAGGTGCCCAATTGGAAGCAATATCTCCTTAGCCTGAACAAGCAAATAAGAGCACTAGTGAAATCCTCCAAAGCAAACTTCTAGTCCAAATTGGCCACATCTACTAGAGACAATCATAAGGCCTTCTTCACATATGTCCAAAACCTCAAAGGAAGCAACCAGATCTGTTTAGAACTGGTGGTCAAGGACACCACATATATAAGTGCTGTAGATATAGCAAACTTGCTGGCTGACAGATTCAGTGAAAACTTCACCGGTCTGCCCCCCCCCCCCCATCAGTAAATCAGGACTTCTTCAGTACCTGCCCCCTTCCCTTTATATCTAGGGAACAGGTTATCACTGCTCTATCAGAGACAAAAAAATACAGCCTACATGGGACCCGATAACATCCCAGGGTGCATCCTACATGAACTCAGGCAGGAACTTGCAGAACCATTAGGCACCCTATTCAGTCAAAGCCTGAGTACTGGCTTTCTCCCAGCTGAGTGGAGGACAGCTACTGTTATCCCTTTGTTTAAAGGTGGAGCTTCCACCAATCTAGGAAATTATAGACCCATCAATCTAACTAGCCTGATCTGCAAGGCCATAGAAGAGATTATAGTGGACCTCATTAACAAGGACATTGGCAACCTCCAAACACTTGATCCTACACAGTTTGGCTTCATCAAAGGGAGGTCATATCTGTTAAATCTGGTCGACTTCTTTGAGACAATCAACAAAGGCATGGGCGAGGGGAAGACGGTGCACACCATCTACCTTGACCTAGCCAAAGCCTTTGACACTATTCTCCAGTCAGGCATAATAGATAAACTCTCTCAACTAGCCATCAATTCATATGTTACCAGATGGGTAGCAAACTGGCTCACTGATAGAACCCACCTAGTCAAAATAGGGGAAGCCACCTCAAGCAGTAGACCGGTAAAAAGCGGCATACCCCCCCCCCCCCGGGTTTGGTCTTGGTGCCTCTGTTATTTGGGATATATTTTTCTAAGGTGCAGGCCAAAACCAGTGGGGTATGGCTGACCAAGTATGCAGATGACTGCAAGTTGGGTGCTGTCATCAATTCCCCTAGTGATATGGACACCCTCCAAGAGGGAGTCACTCAGACAAATGAATGGTGCCAGAAACATGGCTTCAAGCTGAATACCAAAAAATGCATCATCATCCCCTTTGGGGAGAGTGACATCCCCACAAAATATCACATTAATAATAACATCCTAAGCACGCAATCAGTTGTGTGGGATTTGGGCACCCAGGTTAATAGCAACCTGACTTTTGACCACCATGTTGCTTCCATTGTACGGAAAGCCTTCTACATGGCCCACCTCATAAATAAGGTTATCTCATCCAGGGACAAGGAGGTCACCCGTA
>NC_056737.1:1535004357-1535081730 GCF_019279795.1 Protopterus annectens | reverse complement strand
AAATGTCAATTGACCATGGAATACACCTAATCAACATCAAAGACCCGCTGGCACCTTATGGCACACAAACCAAGACACACATAGGTAGATGAAACAGTCAATGTAGACATTTTGTCCACGACAGGTCACATGTGGTATCCAAAGGTTACTCCACAGACATGTAAGCGCTATCACCCGTAGGCTCCGTGAGACTTACACATAACGTCCAGGCTTTATATATCCCCCCTTACACTTCCATGTGTTACTTTCTGTGCAAACAATGAACATGTAACCACAGCATAGAAAGCACAGACGCAATGTTAACCACACACACATATGTTAACATCTCAGAAGGCATCCTATTAACACATGTATCATATGATATTGTACTATGCCGAATACTCATCAATCAAAGATTTAACAATGTATATGGAAGATATGCATAGCATATCACTGTAATACAGCGGTACAGAACTGAAATAATGGACAAATGTGTGCTAACCCTACATCTGTACCTAAACTACATTCCTGTTACGAGGGCTTGCTCCACCTGCCTCTCAAAAGAGGCCTCATCAGTGTTCCATCGGTCAGCCCCGGTGTGTGGCCAACCCTCCACCTACTAATCCAACTAGATCCGCATTCTATAGCATAGCTGATAAGGTCCCCCCTCTGGTATTATAACCTGGATGTCGTAAAACACCGAATGTAGACGTATGCCTTGTGATGTGCCCATATCCGGCCGTAGGCATACGGCAATCCTGCGGCTGCCCAGGGTGCCGCACTAGTAGGGCCACCTGTCTAGTAGGTGTGTCATGTAGGTATACCAAGATGGGGGCACCATGTGCTGTGGTGTTGGGTGCCATGGAGCCCTACAGCCTAGGGCAGCAGTCGATCTAAGTCCGCTGCCGTAGGAGGGGTAGTACGGTCTGCAGGTATGTGCAGACGTGCACATGAAACAGCGGTCCACAAGGATTACCCATAGTGGCGACACCTGCACAGATGGCTGTAGCGGGACACACACACGGCCATGCATACAGCACAGGTAGATATACACACACCATAACTAGGCAAGTACACACAAGGTGTATGGAGTGTACAGGTACACTGTCAGGACAGCAAGGCTAGCTGTCTGCCACGATATCCAGCAGATGTCATTACGGTGTTCTGGAATACGGACAGTGCATGGACAATGAGTGGATATGCAACGTACCACAGTTATATGTGTCAGCCGTGCAAATATGCGATACATGGGAAAGACAGCCATCCATGCTAGAGCAGCAGTACGGGCACAACATACGTACGTAGATATACAATGACAGAGATACAGACGGACACATGTGGCAGGCCCGGGAGTGTAATGTACACAGCATCACCCCACCACACCATAGCATGGTGCACGTGTAGAACACACGGCGGTCCCGACCACAACAGGCACACAAGCAGTACCACGAGCTGCGTACCACCATCCACAAACACAGGGATGGCGGCGGGATATGAGTGTTCTGCGTAAACCACAAGGCAATACCGTATGAACCCATGCAGCTGGGAGCATGGACACACACACACATGTGGCAGGCATGGTGACTGACTGCACCCCCACATACCCAAACGCACAAGCGACACAGGTATGGCATGCGCTACGTGGACCACCGAGCACACCACCATCAGAGGCACATGTACAGGTGGGTGACAACATCCGTAAAGGAATGGCCGCTGATAGCCAAGGTTTGTGTTGCGAAGCGTCTAAAAGCCTGATCATCTGCAGAGGCAGCTGGATACAAACACACACACACACAGGGAAGGGCCGGGAGTCGAACCTACGCCTATCTACATGACCTCACTACAGAATGACGCATTTACAGAACGCGCTACCGAGATTACTGAGCACAGCGCTGTCAGAGGCATACTTCTAGGCGGGTGACATCACCCGTAAGAGAATAGTTGGCAATAGCCAAGGTATGTGTTGCAAAGCTTCTAAAAGCATGTTCATCTGCAGAGGCAGCTGGAAACACACACACACACACACACACACAGGGAAGGTCCAGGAGTTGAACCTTCGCCTATCTACATGAACTCACTACAGCATGACGCATTTACAGAACGCGCTACCGAGATTACTGAGCACAGCGCTGTCAGAGGCATACTTCTAGGTGGGTGACATCACCCGTAAGAGAATAGCTGGCAATAGCCAAGGTATGTGTTGCGAAGCGTCTAAAAACATGTTCACCTACAGAGGCAGCTGGAAACACACACACACACACACAGGGAAGGGCCGGGAGTCGAACCTACGCCTATCTACATGAACTCACATTTACAGAACGCGCTATCGAGATTACTGAGCACAGCGCTGTCAGAGGCATACTTCTAGGCGGGTGACATCACCCATAAGAGAATAGCTGGCAATAGCCAAGGTATGTGTTGCGAAGCGTCTAAAAGCTTGTTCATCTGCAGAGGCAGCTGGAAACACACACACACACACACACACACACACACAGAGGGGCCGAGAGTCGAACCTACACCTACCTACATGAACACACTATAGCATGAAGCATTTACAGAATGCGCTACCGAGTTTACTGAGCACAGTGCTGTCAGAGGCATACTTCTAGGCAGGTGACATCACCCGTAAGGGAATAGTTGGCAATAGCCAAGGTATGTGTTGCGAAGCGTCTAAAAGCATGTTCATCTGCAGAGGCAGCTGGAAACACACACACACACACACACACAGGGAAGGGCCGGGAGTCGAACCTTCGCCTGTCTACATGAACTCACTACAGCATGACGCATTTACAGAACGCGCTACCGAGATTACTGAGCACAGCGCTGTCAGAGGCATACTTCTAGGCGGGTGACATCACCCGTAAGAGAATAGCTGGCAATAGCCAAGGTATGTGTTGCGAAGCGTCTAAAAGCTTGTTCATCTGCAGAGGCAGCTGGAAACACACACACACAGGGGCCGAGAGTCGAACCTACGCCTACCTACATGAACACACTACAGCATGAAGCATTTACAGAATGCGCTACCGAGTTTACTGAGCACAGCGCTGTCAGAGGCATACTTCTAGGCGGGTGACATCACCCATAAGAGCATAGTTGGCAATAGCCAAGGTATGTGTTGCGAAGCATCTAAAAGCATGTTCATCTGCAGAGGCAGCTGGAAACACACACACACACACACACACACACACACAGGGAAGGGCCGGGAGTCGAACCTTCACCTATCTACATGAACTCACTACAGCATGACGCATTTACAGAACGCGCTACTGAGATTACTGAGCACAGCGCTGTCAGAGGCATACTTCTAGGCGGGTGACATCACCCGTAAGAGAATAGCTGGCAATAGCCAAGGTATGTGTTGCGAAGCGTCTAAAAGCTTGTTCATCTGCAGAGGCAGCTGAAAACACACACACACACACACACACACACACACACACACACAGGGGCCGAGAGTCGAACCTACGCCTACCTACATGAACACACTACAGCATGCAGCATTTACAGAATGCGCTACCGAGTTTACTGAGCACAGCGCTGTCAGAGGCATACTTCTAGGCGGGTGACATCACCCGTAAGAGAATAGTTGGCAAAAGCCAAGGTATTTGTTGCGAAGCGTCTAAAAGCATGCTCATCTGCAGAGGCAGCTGGAAACACACACACACACACACACACACACACACACAGGGAAGGGCTGGGAGTCGAACCTACGCCTATCTACATGAACTCACTACAGCATGACGCATTTACAGAACGTGCTACTGAGATTACTGAGCACAGCACTGTCAGAGGCATACTTCTAGGCAGGTGACATCACCCGTAAGAGAATAGCTGGCAATAGCCAAGGTATGTTTTGCGAAGCGTCTAAAAGCTTGTTCATCTGCAGAGGCAGCTGGAAACACACACACAGGGGCCGAGAGTTGAACCTACGCCTACCTACATGAACTCACTACAGCATGAAGCATTTACAGAACGCGCTACCGAGTTTACTGAGCACAGCGCTGTCAGAGGCATACTTCTAGGCGGGTGACATCACCCGTAAGAGAATAGCTGGCAATAGCCATGGTATGTGTTGCGAAGCGTCTAAAAGCTTGTTCATCTGCAGAGGCAGCTGGAAACACACACACACACACACACACACACACACACACACAGAGGGGCCGAGAGTCGAACCTACGCCTACCTACATGAACTCACTACAGCATGAAGCATTTACAGAATGCGCTACCGGGATTACTGAGCACAGCACTATCAGGAGGCATACCCCTAGGTGGGTGGTATCATCTGCAGAGGCAATGCGTCCGATAGGGAATGAAGACAGAGTGCGCAGTCACGCAGCCTGTTTCCATCCCAAGGTGGCCGTACAGTAACACGTTAGTGCTGCAGTCGGGAATACCAAATAACTACTGATCAGTACATCACGACAGGAATACGGGATGCACCACATGACAGTATACCCTATAAGAGGGCATCTGCATGCAGGATGTAGGCAGCCAATGTGGCATGACAGCCACATATGTGTCACCTGGATGGTCACCATGGCTATGCAGGATGCCATTGGCCATGGCTACACAGTAGCAGACATCGGTGGCGACTGTCATGTACCCGGGGTGTACTGGCCATGCCTCTCACACCTAGTGGTTGCAAGGAGACAGACATGCTCACGGGTATCAACGCGGTCGGCGTGTGCACTGTACTGTGTGTCTATCTACACAGCTGCTTACTGGGCATGCTCAGACACTTAGACTCGGCACAGAGCAGACATGCATACACATGGTGCGTCGGCATGGGTGGCAGAATGTGGACCGTCGTGTGTGTCCAGCCACACAACAGCAACCCGGTCATGCCACAGGCGTGGCGTTGCGAAGAAACAGGCATGCACCCGGGGTATTAATGCAGTCGGGCGCGGTGTGCACTGTACTGTGTGTCCATCTACACAGCTGCTTACTGGGCATGCTCAGACACTTAGACTCGGCACAGAGCAGACATGCATACACATGGTGCGACGGCATGGGTTGCAGACTGTGGACCTTCGTGTGTGTCCAGCCACACAACAGCAACCCGGCCATGCCACAGACGTGGCCGTTGCAGCGGGGAATATCCAGGTGCAATTAACCATGGGTAGGACTGCCCTACAATTTGTTGCATGCTACAGACCACCCTCCCAAACCCAGGATACCTGCACAGCCGTCCTGAGGACACTGGTGAGTGTGCATGCTCTCACAACACCACTGTATTGGGTGACATCAACCACCCATACATAGACTGAGAACATTACCCATGACACAACACCCTACGCCACAGGTCCCGGGTGTTCATACACCTGACTGCTGTGAAACAGCCATGAACCATACCCACTAGGGGGGGACGTATACCAGTTCTGCTCATCACACATGGGGAGGATATGCTTCACACAGGATGTACATCCCTCAATGGTGATGTCAGACCATATAGTGGATCCACTGGTAATCCACATCCTGCACCCAACACCGGCATGGGAGACCTAAGTGACGACCTCTCCACAGCAAACCACACACATCATACAACCGGTGTGGTACCCTACAAGTCCTCCATGCCAGTGGTGAACACAGGCCGCACTGCCAAAACCCTTACGAATGCCTTCTCTGAGCACCCCCAGGGATGTCTGCACCAAGCGATCATGACAACATCAGAACCTTGTCCACCGAAGGCAGGCACATGGTCTGGTGGACCCCAGCCACTGACAAACTGTACATCAACAGTTGGAGCTAATACATGACAGAGCAATATCAGTACCAGGGAAGCCATCACCCATTCATACCGGCGTTAACATATGGCCACACATACAATCATCCAAGGCCGCTTGTGGGAGTGGTACTGCAGAGGGCACATGAGACAACCATAGGGCCTTCCTTAGCTGTGGTAGGGACATGGGTGGGAGTGCACAGTCATGGCCGGAATTAATCCAGAATGGTACAACGGTCACTGCACCCACAGACATTGTCAACAAACCAGCGGACATGTTCCATGCATACATCCACCCCCCCCCCAAGAGGGGACGTATCCATCCCATCAGAGTCTAGCCTCCAAAACATCTCATATGCCCTGGAGTGATCTGATATCTGTTAGGCGGTGAACACAGCACCAATGGGCCCCGATGGTGCCCCTGGCATTGTGCTACCCAACCTCATTGAAGACCTCGCCCCACACATAAGGCCGCTGTGTCATGTTAGCCTTACTACGGGCTAGGTCCCAGCTGGATGGCATATGGCAGCTGTGGTCCCACTACGCCAGGGTAGTGCTCTTATGGACTGTAGACATTCCTGCCCTATCAGCTTGACAAGCCTTGTCTGCAAAGCTGCGGGGAGGTCCATACTGGTGCCCATGAATACAGACAGTGGTGTACAGCCAATACCGGAACATACCCACAACGACTTAGTCAAGGGCAGATCCTGCCTCCCAAACCTGCTCGCCCTGTCTGGAGCGGTCACTAAGGCCATTGATGGGGGTACGTCGGTTTGCACACACTACCATGACCTGGCGGGAGCGTTCAAAACACACGCCACGTGGGACTCATGGAAAGGCTCGCCAGCGTACATGTGGGGACATATGTCACACGATGGTTCTCAGAATGGATGGAGGTCACACCACACAGGGTTTGTGTTCCTGGTGCCGTGTCAGACTCAAAGCTGGTCTCGAGTGGAGGCCCACAGGGCTCAGTCCTGGGCCCCCTGCCATTCGGCATTCGACCTTCCAATGTGCATGCAAACATAGGGGGATTGTGGCAGACAAGGTATGCAGATGACTGCACACCGGCCACCATACCCAACATCCCATCTGACACGGACATCCACCTGGGGTCTCATAGACATGGATAACTGGTGCCAGAGCCATGGCCTGCTGCTACATGCCAGAGAAGGTGCAGACCTACCCAGTGGGAAGGACATGTTCGCCCTGACGTAACATGTAGGTGGTAATCCATTCAACATGGTGGACGTGTTCAGGGAAATGGGTACCACACCTGTCGGTAACCTCTGTCAACACACACAATGCCAATGTGGGTGGGAAGACATTCCACTGTGGCCACCTGGTCTGGAAGGAATCACATCCACATCAGGGGTGTTCATTGTACCCCTGTACACATCACACACCGGAGCAATGATTGCGTGCAATGGCACATCTGGGCTGTACCTAACCTGACACCTGCAGCACTCGGAAGGACCACAAACGTTCCACGACGGGGATAAAGGTGCTGGGACATGTGTCACACGCTGCCCGACCAAGAGGACTCCGGCTGTATACCTTCCCAGCACGTCTGCTCTGTGGTGATCTGTGCCTGACATACACGGCCATGTCCGACCTGGGTGACATGGACATGTTCCACCTCCTAGGCTCCAGGCAAACACGGGCACAGAAGCGACTGTCAGACACCTCACCACGAAGATGACTAGGACGTGCTGGGGGAACAGGGTCAACGCCCAGAGACCCCCTACAACACGGAGAGGATTGCCAGCCCATGTGAAGCAGAGGCCCTGACTGACTTTGTCCAGGAGTAATCATGACGTGTGGATGTGTGATCATAGGTATGCGCCAGGCATCATGTCTGTGTCAGTGCTGGACGGGGGACAGGAGACCGATGGATGTGGTATCCTCATCCTAAGGGGCGTTAGCAGCCACACACACTCTGGCTAGGATTACACTTGCCGTAGGGCACATAGCCTGGTATGTACATGTGCGCCTATGTACCTATGTAGGGGTCCATGCCGGTTGCGGGTACCTGTGCTATGCTGATATTGCCAGATGTGCCTGTGGGTAACCCACAACTACACGTGGGGAACTGATAACAGTGCTCCCAGTAGGCACATGCAAGTACACCATAACTGGCATACGGGTTAACTGAACCAACATGGTGCTACACATGTAACCACCACACATACCGTGTACACAAAACAATGAATGCTGCACCTGCACTATATGGTATGTCTGCTGCATGATGTCAGTGCATGACCCAGGTCACATACGCACCTGTCACCTGCCATACACAACCACCGCAACATACACATCGCGTACTATGCGGACACAGGTATCACATACACCTCTCACTATCTTGTCCACCCTGTGCATCAGAATATGTTTGCATAACCGTGCACCGATGGTGTAGCCCACGGTTCTGCGGCAGAGGCTTCATCATATGCACAGGGTGATATGTGTGCCACGGGCATAGGCTGTACCAATGGATGACAGCATGTGTGTGTGTAAGGACCTGTGCATTTACTGGGCATGACTGTGCAGAATGCATGTGGATGTGGTGGAGCCCTACAGTTGTGAATGCTGTGTGTGGGTATGTGTGTACACAGTTCAGTCATCTGTGATGCCTACACGGGGTATACTTGGCAGCCCCAGACTGTACAGTGCAGGTGGTATGGATCACTGTGTCTGCCTGCGGCGACGTGACCCATGCCTGCCTGGGGTCGCACGGGCACTACCGGGTGGAGGTATAGAGTGGCCACTCTCCGATGACACATGTCCGCTGGAAACGTGTCCACGCTGGGACCGTCCAGGGCCACGTCCACGTGGCCTGCTGTGTCCTGGTGTGGTTGGTGTAGCAGCAGCTGCACTGCTGCTGCTACCAGCACTGTGTGGGTGGGCATGGGAGGTGGCACGCACACGTTGACCTGCACTTGGTGGTGTTGCTGGCCTATGCCCACGTGCCCTACACCTCACCCCTACCAGGTGTTCCAGCACAGACAGCTCACGCTCACGGATGGCCATGCCTCGGTCGAGGATCCCAGCCATCTCACCTAATCTCCTATCCAGAACATCGGCAAGCTGCTGTTGGGCATTCGCGAATGACTGGATGTTCTCATTTAAGGAACGGATTGCGGACCTCTGCAGCCTCTGCCCTTCCTGGTTCTGCCGTTCGGCACGTGCCTGCACCGCCATTACAGTCTGAAACATGCGTCTGGTTATACCAGCTGCTGCACCCTGTACAGCAGGTGTATGTCTAGCAGTGCTCCTCCTACGAGCAGCACCTGCCACATGCCTGTGTGGCACTTCACCAGTCATTACACTGGCAACATGGTGTATACCCACACCTTCTGCAGCCACCACACATTCCTGCTCGGTGCCAACAGACGCTGACTGTCCTTCATCTGTGGGCAACGGTGTTGTGGTATGTGTCAGCATCTGAACCATGTGCGGGGATGAAGGGGACATATGTGTGATGTTCTCCAATGGCACAGTGTCTGCCCATGACAACCCTGCCTGTGCCTCATGCACATGGTCATCACCGCTAGTATCTGTGGGGACACTAGCATCAGACGGACCGCGGGAGGGGAACGCACCTACAGCACCTGTGAATACAAGGAAATACCGTAAGTTACATTACACACACGCAGACACAGACACAGACACACACACACACGCACACACATGCGGACACACACACGCTGACATACACACGCGGACACACACACATGCAGACACATCATGCATGTGATATTGCAGGTGGCATGCAGCATTCCCACACCACAGCCCAGTGAATGCAGCCCAGACATTAATAGTGGCAGTATGCATACTGCCCTGGAGTGCACACTACATCAGGCAGGTGTCTTTTAGTAGGCTTGCAGTACACACATTCATGGTAGTTTGCATGCATCACTGTGATACACCGTGTGGCCACGGGCGGGTTAACAGTACAGATGGCTGGCGTCACTATGTCATGTACACCGCAAATATGTGCGGTATCATGTGGACATGTGACAATGGTGTCCCACCACATGCACCACATCACAACGGATGTCACAGTGCAGTGTTATGTGTACAGTCTACAGATAGAATGCATGTGTAACAAGGATGTCTGTGCAGGTGTGGTTGGTGTGAGCTGTGTACATAGCTGTACAGTGGGAGTCGGGCACTGTGCCACTGCATGGCAGCAGGTCACAGGTATGTTTCTGTGCGATGCGTGACCTGGACGCATTGCGTTGCCATGTCTGCAAGTCAGTTCTGCTGTTCAACAGCACGTATATGGTAGACATTGGTGGCACCTCTAGTGGCTGCAGACAGGCATTCCATTTCTCTGGTGTACCACATCGGATGTCCAGGGGGTCCACTACAGTGATGAGCCCACTATGTGTGGACAGGGTGCAACGGTGACTACCCACTGCGGATGTACTGTGTGGCAACATGCCTGTAGGTATCACCCATGGCCATGTTTGTCTGGTTCATCGACAATTGTGTGTGATGGGCATCGTGCACACAACCCTGTGGTGACCCATGTGACATACAACCGTAGTAGTCTGAGGTGTCACATTCTCTAAGGCTATGCAGACATTGTGGATGTCTGCTATGTCGTGCATAGGTCATGTCATGGTGTGACAATGTTGCGGACAGACATCCACGTGCATGGGACATGTCATGTGCCATGTCACAACGTGTGCACCCAATGCAGGGGCATAGGTCACAGTGGTAACACCTGTGTTCTGGCCAGGTCGCAGCTCACTATGTGGTACTGTGTGCATACTGCAGAGGCATACCGATGCATACTACACATGCAGCCATTGTGGAACACCTCCACCATTGTATGCATAGCTGACTGCACATATCACACCGATGGGTTATGTGGTTGCATGCCGGTCTATACTAACGGTTGTATCTACTGCACATGGGTGGTGTGTGTGTTGGGTGGTGCAACCTGTATACCGTGACTGGGGCACACCCAGGTGTGCATGTCATACCTGGACACATGGGGAATATCGATACACCGTATCATGCCTTTTACTAGCAAAAGTCTTACCTGCGACAGACCCATGTCTGTGCGACACGCCAGACGTACCTGTATAGGGATGACACAAAAGTATACACATTATCCATTACTATCGGCATGGTAAGCACTGTGCATGTCACATCATGCACCTGTGTGTTAGCATGTGCTATGCACATGTCTGCAAACACAACATAGCATACTGTAGTATGCATCTTGTGTGGCCATATACCTGGCATGTGTTGCTATAGTATGTGTTGTACTATGACACCCACTCCTACGTCGCTTATCATACAAACATGCAACACTGACTTACCAGGCAGCTCCAAGCTCGTTGGTTGGGAGACACCCACCTCCATGATGGATGCGAGGGTTTCAGCATGTTGTTCCATGGGTGTCCCCAGACTGGCCAGGAGCTCCTCCGTGGGTGTGAGTGGGGGCTGGGTTTGTGGCCCACCACCTGTCCCACCTTGTTGTCTGGCGATTGTAGCGGCACGCTGTCTCGCATGCCGAATTAGGTCTGTGCAGTGCCTGCGGATCTGTTTATATGTGCAGTTGTGGCCGCCCAGGGTGTTCACCCTCCTGCGCATATCCTGCCACATGTCTTCACGATGTTGTGCCTGCAGTGGCACGTGGCTGAACAGGATGTCATAGTTATCATGGAGCAACGGTATTATCACCTCATCTTCCTGTCGGCTAAAGGCAGGCAGCCGGGAACGTGGCATTATCTGTACGACATAATGATGGTGACAGGTCACATTTACACTGCTTTGCTGGCATACTGCTGGACATACATTGCTATGACATGTACAACATCTGCACAGTAATCTCTGCGATGCATCATGGCAGTGACACAGCCGATGTGTTGCCGTCACACCATTGAGCAGTGGGTGTCATATCATATCTGTGTGTCACCTCATCACACTGTACATGCACCATGTTGATGTTAGCCTGCTGTGGACATGTGTACCTGCCTGCACCTGTGTCCATATCAGTTGGCACGGGTCCCCATGTGACAACAGTTCTACTGTTCACCTGGATGCTGTGTATATGTCACTAGACATCACGTATGCGGCCATTATGAACGTCAGCGGTGGCACTGCACACATACACATGGACACCTGCACATGCATGTGTTGTGCCATGTACATCCACACAGCACTGTATGGGTGTTGGACAACATGCCATGGCTCACCTGTGTTGCACATGTGATACACATGGGACAATGTGTAACCATGTCACATTAGCAGGAAACGTCATGCATAGCATGTGCACACGCACGTTGTCCACAGCAACACACAGCACCTGTAACACCACAGGGTGCATCACCGCCACATTACTGCTGTGGACGGTTGATAGTGACAGTGCCTTTTGTCCATCGCACCATGTAGGACTGTGATAGCACGTGCAGCCTTGCTGGGCAGGGCTGCATGGTATGGCAGGGTATGCCACATACATGGCACTGGGATGTGATCCACCTGGGGGGTAATGATATTGGCAGGGTGGCTGTCCATTCCATATGTCATTGCTATGTGTATATGGACATTACACATGTCTATCATCATGGTGTGGACACTGGCCTTATGCAAGGTAGGCTGCACGCTGCTTGGTGGGGGTGTGTCTGGTGCATGCAGGTATCGCACATCCATGCATACACTTTAACCCTGACAGGTGCTATGTGCTGTGATATTGATCAACACAGTGCTGTATGTGGCCACACACTGCTATCCCATGCACATGGATGGTTGCCTGGACTGACGTTGATACCACATATGTCTACATCCAGTGCCTGCTGCCACCCCCATGTCTGCTGGTGCACTGCACACCGCCATCCCTCCCACGGGAAATGTGGTGTTGGGCACAGCATAGGTATCCATGTATGGGGACAGGGATGTTCACATAGCAGGGGCACTGATGGTATCGTCGATCTGACCATACACGTATGATGCACCCCTCACACATACAACCCATTCATTATGTTGTTCACAACACTGACACAGCTATATTGCTATGCTGGAGACATTCACAGACGTACATACACAGATGCGTGCACATCTGTCTGTGGCATGGCCTGGACTATTGGTGGGGTTCGGCACATAACGTGTTTGAGTGCGGCTGTCGCAGACCTACTGTGCACATATCTACACAGTAAGCCTGTTCTACAGTAGGCATCGGTGATGTGCTGTGCACATATCATATCTGCACATTGTGTTGGTGTCTGTCTGTCCACGGGCCAGTGGTGGGACACACAGGGATATTGTTGAACATATATGCATGCAAACTTGTACTGCTGTACCGCTAGCTTCTCGGGTGCTAATGTGTCATAGACATGCACACCGTACCCGAACATGTGGTAGTTGGTTGCCACCCGTACCCATCTCCTCCTGTGGGTTGCTATCATCCAACACCCTCTTTGTATTGTATGTTCAGGCTATGCACCTGTGTGGGGCATGTGGGCATGCAATGCAGTACTACGTGCCTTTGCACCCATCGCAGAACAAGTCACACAGGTACACTGGCAGCCGTACACTTCACAGCTTGGTGACGGCACAACACATGTTGTACACACGTAACACATGTCCTGTGGGACATGGTCAAATGTACAGGCATGTCCAACAGTCACATGCCACTGCTACCCCTACATGACTGCTATGCAGGACATGTAGCGGTACAGCAACTGTCACATGTACACAAGCAATGCCCCCCTACCTACATCACGTGGTACTGCCTGTGGGGTATGTGCGTCTGCATCCATGCTATGGCCATAGATGACAGTTGTACATTGATATGTGCAACATACCTCATTGGGTGTTCTCATGTGTGCATGTTCAACATGTCAATGCATTGTTTGCGTCTGTCAGACACTCATTGTTGTGCATGGTTTACATGGCAGCCATGGCGTACTGTGTGTGATTCCAGGTACTTCATTGGGCTACCAGCATTGTACATTATCACAGCATATTCCAGCCATCATGTAGCCATCCTAGCTGACACTGTTATCCAGCCAGTGGGAGGTGTTCTGCCATGTGCACATATGTCACACAGTACGAGGGTGACTGACACACATTCTCAGGACAGGGTTCTGACCGCTGTGGATGTGTGTGATGCTGTCGACGACCATGACTGCGCCAGATGGTGACATCTGGATGTGTAACATTCACAACACACACCTACCTTCACGTAGCAACACATCATCCACAACAATGGACATCCCTGCATGAACACTGTGTGCAGTATGTCTGTATGACCACTGCAGGCACCACTGGTAGCCACCAGCATGGCTGCCAACAGCAGCAGTGTGTATCCTGTGTGAGCATGGGTTACACCATTCACAACACACCTGTGTCAGATGGCCCTGTTGTGGGTCACAGTGCAGTTCCACACATCATGTAACAGTATACATCATGCACCGATATGTTGCGGACATGTGAACGGCTGTGCAACTCAACATATGCACACATGACACATCACCTGGTACGACATGCCTGTCTTACCACACGTTATTGTGACCACCCTGTGATGACATTGTACAGGCTACGTGGACTGGGACATGTGATGGCTCAAAGGTATATTCACCTTCCGGGTGTGTGTCTAGCCAGGTGTACAGTAGGCAGTGGTCTGCACACGGGGATACTGTACATTGGCTTACTCTGTCACTGCGACTGTTGACTATGCTCATACTGTACTTATACAGGCATGTGGTATTTGTCCAGTATGACAGTCGTGGTCAACCACACTACTGTGGCACACGTGACCTGCGGACATCTGCCTAGGGTGTGGGGCCCACATGTACATCTTCACATGCTATGCTGCCTCTGCAGCGGTGTCACATGTCTGTCTCCAGCAGGGCTGTCACAGGCAGGCACGGCATGCAGTGATGTGTGACAATGCTTGCACCCTCCACTGTGCTGCACACAAGCACTGCACACACAGTAAGGCACGCCTGACATTTATCTGCGGTGCCTGGGACCTGCCTCCATGCTCTGCACAGCTCACCTGCCAGTCCAGATTGTACACAGATCATACCTCCCAGGCACATACCTGGACTGCAACACACACAGGTGAGGGGATCCCACATCACACAATGATTTACACACATACTGTATATTTTCCGAACACAATGCATCATAGGTACTCCATGTTCGGATACCCATGTTTGTGACTGCTAGACACATTGTGACACGAAACAGAGAGTACACTGTACACCATAGGTTACATGCTGGCTGTGTTGTCATACTGTACATTGCACCTCGGACAGTTGCTACTGCCATGTGCTGACAGCAACCCACAATTCCCTAGTATGGACTCCCATGTACCCACACATGCTTGGCCATGCACTACACATAGCTGGGTGACACATTACACAACACATACCATACCTACACTACCCTCGGCATGCACCATACCTCCATGTGTCTGTGTGTTAAACCTACGGATATCCCCCCTCTGGTAGATGAACATATATGCTTCGCGGCCCTGCTAGCCACACCCTGGACGCACACTCATCGCAGCATACATGGTACATGTGCTCAACGGCCGGTACTACTGACGTCTGCTGACGGGGTGGTTAATGGCATGGCACCCCGGCAGCTGGACAGTATACGTGACTATGCTGACACATATCACAGTGCACTTCCGCTACATGTACGCAATGGTAGGGACCATACTATTCCACACAGAGACATGGCAGTACTGGCCTTTTCACAGACGCCACGGTGGTATTCATGTTCCATGCACATGTGCTGTATGGGCGCATGTGCAGGCTGTTGCATGGTGGGTATATTCAAATGTGTGGGGTGCATCACTTAACAGTCATGGTGGGTCCTCGTGGTCCATCACATGCTCCACAGCTAGCTACCTACACATGACCGCTGTACATTGCAGTGTGGGCCCTCACGCAGTGTGGTGGTATGTCTGTGTTGTTTGGCTACATCCACATTCGATGTAGCATACAACAGACACCCAGGCATTGCCAACTGAGATGTTGTTGGCAACATGCCAGCCAATGGGGTACCTACCAACAATACACACTCTCACTCACTACAGGGTTCCAATCCATACATGGACATTGCATTGTCCCTGTGGACACATACATGGTACTGCCATGCACACGTTATGTCCTAGGACACTGTCCCAATGTCACCTCCCATCTCCCTAGCTGTTATGTCCCGCCAACCTGGTTGGTATGTGTCTCTGCAGCAGCCCACTGAATTAACTGCTAGCCTATTCATGGACGTTGTGTACGTTGACCACCACACTACCGCATCTATCACACTACACATGGGTGGTACTGCATTGCACATGTGTGACTGCATTCGTACACCCATGACTGGACCATTCAGTATGGCACTGGGGCACATCCTCACATCCGTGCTTCACACACTCATTGATGACCTCCATGCCTTTACTGGCACCCTTGTTGGGCCTCTGTGTGCCACAGCACGCCACATCCACATGCTGGCCACCTGTCATACCATCGCATGGGTGGTTGGTGTGGTACAGAGGGTAACAGATCAGACATTATCTCCACATTGCCCTTCAGCACCATTCCACATTCTGGTATTGCCAATGTACACATCCACCATCACATCATACCCTGTGTCTCAGGATGTTAGGCTATATGACTCCTGGACAGGTCACACAGTGGTGCAAGCATATCATGCTACCTACTACATGTCAGGTACATGTGGCATTACACAGTCCTCAGTCATGTGACCCCTCAAGTTCACTATTTGCTTACATACACAACATGCTGTCACAGAGTACTGTCCATGCCTACATATCCCACATCTACATACCTGGCAGCATTCTAGCTCCACCAGCTCATACTACTAACAACCATACAGGTGTCGGTGTGGCAGATATATCGTGTAGATGTCATTGCGTTGGATACATCACACATGGTGCATACACATCACCTTTGCATCGCGACAGTCATCCACTGGGCATCACATGGATATTGTCCCCATACATGCGTATCACATTGTACATGGTTGCTGTACACACACATGCCCCACATGGTGCTGTGGTTGCCATATTTCACTGTGGCGTGGGTACACATCTGCAGGGCCACACATATCTGTACTGTGTGTGTTGCTGGTACATTGGTAGCCTTTGTACCTGTGCCATACACACATCTACACACGGGCAGGGTTACAATAACACATTCGTGGTGTACCTTCCACAACGGCTACAACTTTACATGGCACGGTATAGTCATGCCGTGATTTATACCAGGCTCAGACAGTTTACATATGCAGATGACAGACGGGGAACACATCTGTACTCATCTGCATACCACTTACACAGGGGTGTCATCTACTCTGACATGGGCCATGTCCTCCGCATTAGTGATGCATGTACTACTCCTACATGGTGTTTGCAGTGGGCGGGGTGAATGAAGCGCTCCTACATATGTGCACACATGCCACGTTGCTTAGCCTGGGCTTGTGTGTTACCTCCATAGACTAGACACACACCATGCTGTGGAACGTAGGTCCTGTGCACATCCCACAGGGACACACTGTGGCACTGGTCATGTGATAGCTCCCTTGCTGATAGGGTGACACATAGACATGGTACCACCACAGCGGCAGTACTGTGTAGACATGCAGTTGACATCCACCTCTGCTGTTCAGTGGACACTACCATGGGGAGGTGACACTACTGTGTACATTGCACATGTGTTTACACATGGACCTGCCGGACGTCATTGTTGCACACATTGCACCTGCTACAGATTGTTTGGACATGGTTACTTGGTGTTCCTTCCATTTCGGGTGGCTATTCTGCTACTACTCTGTCCCATATGTGCAGGCCATACATATCCTGTTAGTGTACATAACAGTAGGCCATACCTCCATTATGCATGCTATGCCTGTGATACTGTGTATGATGTCTGAACATATCCATCATGACAGCTTTACATTACACATACTTGACATAGTAACCCCTACTGTGAGGCATACGTGCACGTCGTGCGCACATTACGTATGACATCGATGGTATATGCCCATACACATGTGTGCTGTGACAGTATACATACATGTCCTATCCCCTGCTGTGGCACTTCCTTGTTGGACATCCACTGCCAGCATCGGCGTGGGTGGTGGCATTGTTCTGTGTTTTGCCCCCCTATGGCAGCCCTTGGGTTATCCCAGCTGTGTACATGATGTCCCACTGCGCAAAAAGTGTTATAGGGTTATCCTTCCTTATATTTTTTACACTTTTAAAATGTTACGTTGCTGGATAAATTGCCTTGTAACTACCACTCTAATTTTGCTTTCTTAGAGTGGCTAGTTTTCATGTTTGTATATGTAAACTTACATTCTGTCAGGGTGACTGTTTAGCACATTTTATGATTTTATATAGATGTTCATGTGAAATATAAGAATGTGCATTTTACTTTAAATTGAAGTGTCGTGCTAAGGAAATGACATCATTCACTTAGCATAGGTTTTAAATTGATTGCAACTGGCGTTCTTTTCTTTTCTTGTCTGATGAAGCTTCCGTTGTTACTGAAGCGAAAACGTTTTATAATAAAATTCGTTAACATTGAACTTGCTGAACAGAATTTGTGGATTACTTCCCCAAATAGATTTTCCATCACTTTGTGGATTCTTTGAAGATTCGGGAGATCCTGGGCTCGTCGCCTGTTTATGTTTGCCTAGTCTGTTTATTCCACGTTTTTTACCAGTATGTCCCACTGCTGTGCACACGGTGTCCACAGTCGTTGGTATGCTCAGCGGGTTAGCACTACATAACCACCTTTCACCACTCTCTGCTTTATGGACAGGTATCTTTACTTACAAACACCGTTCACATACAGTGCAGCTTCGTCATACATATCATGCATTACACACCAGTACATCTCGTGGGTTCTACATACCTTTCCTGTGTTGACTTCCGTATTCCGTTCGAGTCTCGCTAGATACTTTATTCTCACTCGAGCCATTTGGTTGTATTTGTTTGGTATGAACATACAGTTTGAATATCCTAGGAGTCTTCCTTATATCCGTCGTCACCTGCGACATGTGGGTTCATGACACCAGTAGCTGTTCCTCGGTGTGTACTTATGCGCATATCACCTGTGCATCTCCTCCATTCGTACAGTACGCGTCGGAACTAGGGCATGGTTCATTCCTCGGCTGGGCGTTGGTTATTTGCACTACCTTCGTGGGGTGGTGTCTACCTCCGCCCTCATATCCTAAGAATATTACCCGCACATGTCCTGTTACTGTACCGTGGCCTGGCGATCATCCCGACTCGCGAATATGCATTTAGGTAGGTTGACCTTTCCATGGGTGGCATTCCCTGTTCTGTCCACCCTGCCAGATACTCGGGTTGTCGTTCACTATGTTTACTATGTAGAGATTTCGCGTCTTACTTCTCTGTCACCTTGCATCCCTGTAATTCCCTGTTTTACCTGTTGTACTTTCTATCTGTGTATGTGTACATATATTTCTACGTGTGTAATGATATCTATCTCCATATCTGTGTATGCACATATGTACATATGTATACACCTTGCAGCGAATGTGGCAGCATACGGCTACGCCGTCTGCTGTAGGACCCGCATACGGTTGAGGTGTTGGCGTTCCATGCTCCACTGGCTGTTGGGTGTGCAGTGTTTGGGTGCTACCTATGTTGGAGTCACACATGGGACCGCCCATACGGTACACATTACGGGCGGCCATGTTTGTGTGCCATCCATTTCACTGTGTGTGCAGGTAGGAAGGTGTCAGTCCATGGGGCCTACGCTGTAAGAGTATGTGCTATATGTTCCCTCTTTGCCAAGGCATAGGCATATTGGGTACGCCTCCGTCTGCCTACTGGGGCTGGCACAGTGTGTTCATGGCGCTGAACGTTCTGTGCCTGTGCTTGCCTTGGCAGTTGTGGCGGGCTTGGTGGCCCTACACCATTATGTCCCTGCAGCAGTTGTTTCCGCAGGATCATATTATGTAGCATTGCACATACTATGAATATGTGGGCACATGTGCCTGGAGAGTACTGCAGGGCTCCACCGGATGTATCCAAGCAGTGGAACCGTGATTTCAACATCCCAAACACACGCTCTATGATTATTCTGGTTTGTGCGTGTGCCTCATTATGGCGGTCTTGCATGTGTGTGTGTGCATTTCTGATGGGTGTCATCATCCACGGCTCCAGTGCATAGCCAGCATCCCCCACAATGTGACCTTGTGTGATGTCCCCCCTGGCGAATACCTGATACAGCTGTGAGGCATGCCAGATATGGGAGTCGTGGTAGCTTCCAGGGCTGCCAGCACACATCCATGATAATGCTCTGCGCATTGCACGACCTGGCAATTGATGGAGGAATCCTTTGCAGTTTATGTAGCGTCTACCCTGCTCCCTGGGTGGTGACTTGATTTCTATGTGCGTACAGTCTATCGCACCCAGTACCTCCGGGTATTGTGCCACACGGTGGAAGTGGCGCATATTGCTAGCCAACTCCTCCTGAGATCTGGGGAAGTATATATACTCATGGGCATGTCGTAACATGGCATCCAGAAACTGGTGTAGTACCCTGGATGCTGATGCCTGTGAGATGCCCATTATATCCCCGGTTGGCCTTTGAAAGGTACCTGTTGCCAGTATTCGCAAGCTTACACATACCTTTGTGTCCACCGGGATGGGCTCCCCTCTGTTGTCTCTTGTTCTCAGGCGTGGCCGGCACAGCTCCACTATTTGCTGTAATGTGTCCCTGTCCACCCTGTAACGCTCTACTATCTCCAGGTCTTGAAGCCCCTGGTAGGTTACCCTTGGTCTGAACACTCTCCTTCTCCTCTGAGGCCTACGGTAGTTGTCGGCACCCTCCTCTGCAACTCCGACTGTCTCTGACACATGCCGATGCATCACGGCCACAGCGGCACCCAACATATACATTTTAAAAGTTCCCCGTGTGTTTACACCCTAAAGTGCAGTGTTTGGGAATACGCGCTGTGTGTTGTGTGCATTCACACTTTATACTGTTGTGCTCTACACCCGGTGATGTCATTGGGTGTGTCTGTGCGGCCGTATCTGTGGATTATTTTCCGTGTTTTACCATTGGCACTGCAACGCTGTTGACTTTGGTGTTACATTACACTTGCCTGCATTGGTTTAGCTTTACACCTTACCTTACTGTTTCTGCACGTTGCACCTACTATTGCCTGGAGTGCATCCTGCAGGCACATGGCATATCATGCATTTTCTCTGCTGCCGCCATTATGGTACCTCTCTACTTGGCTGTGCTGTATCGGTTCTTCGCTCTTTGCAATTCTGCTACATCCCCTACTTTCTTTGCATTCATATGCCTCCCCTTTCCCGTTTTGCGGGATTCTGCATGCAGAGTTGTCAGCTGCCGCCGATTGCCCTTCGTGGGTTGATTGGTGTTGATTGCTCATTACGACTCCAATTACACTGCTTCCGCATTTCCTCATATTCTCCGCATCACCTTCCTGTATCCATGGTTGTTGACGGGGCGGCCGTCACATGACTGGGTTGGGGAACGTAGTCATCCTCATGCACATGCATCTGTGCGCGCATTGTGTACTCTCAGCGCATCTATTTCCTCACGCGCCGGTCCTGATGCTGTGATGTGCATTGTACAGCCCATGTTTGCTGGGCTCCAATGTGCTTCCTCCTACAGTGGCACACCCCTCTGCGATTGACATGTATTCCCTCTAGGCCACTCCTCGGTGTATTACCGCTGCGCCGTTTGGTGCAGCCTTACGCCGGCGGGGGTTTTGTGATTCAGTATTATCTGCCTCATTTGCATGGCATTAACTAGTAATACATGGTTACGGCACCAGACACTGCCGCCACTCCTTGGCAACCCTTGGGCTGTGGTTGTGGCTTTACATGCATACTATGGTGTATTGTGGCTGTGAAGCTGATGTGTATTATACTGCTCTTTTATGACATTGTCATATTATTTCATTGTTCCGCACCTTCCGCGGACATGTCCTGGGGTTCTGCTGTGGTTTCTGCGTACATACCATTTATGTCATTATTTACATTTTCTGCATGTTTTCTTTTGACATTCTCGGTGTCTTTCGCCATTGGCATGTTGCACCAGTATGACACCTGACGTTGACAGCCTTCCGTTACTCCTATGTCATGTTTGGATATATGTAAACATTTTTTTTTGGTTTACATTGCTGTGCCCTTATGCTACGCCTGCGCCACTTCGTGAATCGCTACATGCCTTCATTTGCATGGTGCAACACCACACATGGGGTGTTTAACATACCTACGCCAAAAAGCGCAACTCAGGTGCACGCCGGTGGTGCACGTGGAATTGGATCGTACCTGAATCGCTCAGCGGCCATGTCTGGCGTTGTGGCGCCTACGCCATGCGTGCGCCTGGCGCAAGGTTCGTGAATCCCGGGGTCTGTGTGCTCTTAAGGGAAATTGTACTTTACTGTGTGTCTACTTGTTATCCCCCAATATGAACGCCCCTCACTGGTGCTAGTGGTGAGGATTGAGGCTCCTTGATTACTGGGCCAGTACGTGAGTGTCACACCCCACTTACAATCTTGCCTGATTAGGTTGAGCATTTCTCTGAATACCCCTTCAGGAGGGGTGCTGAAGGAATTGGCCTCACCATTTGTACCATACTCCAAGGAATGTTGCAATCGCTTGAGTAGGCACAATCTTTCTTATCATTTAAACCTGGGTCCAACATCTCATGATAAGAGGGATTCAAATAACCTCTTCACATCTGATCTCCAGACCTGAAGAAGGCTGAGCTACTGGAGTTGAATTAAACTCAGCCAGATCATTATTTTTTTTTCTTTTGCAGTTTTCATTAAATTGAAAGAGATGAGTGTTGGGGCAGGCATTGGTGGGACAGACATTCTTTGCTTGGATGTCATCCCTGTGACACTAAAATAATCTGTGCATTCTGGCCATTTCCTGCACTCCCATGAGTGGGCTACAACAGGTAGAATATCACCCTGCTATTGTTTGATTAAAACTGTGGGAGAATCAGCCTAGGGAAGTTGCACAAATTGGTCTTAGACTTTGCTGCCAGTTGTGGAATCTGAAGACTAATGTCTGACTTAAGTGCTAAAATGAAAGCTGTGGGTACTAGCTACAATACTAGCTTTGTGAATGATACCTGCAGCTGCAGGACAGGAAGGACCCATCTCACAGGTGCTAGGACTCTTTAACCTGTAAGATTTTCACAAGCTGCAAGACTCCTGCCCATCTATCTCACAATGTTCTTCTACACCCTATGTTTTCATGTTCTTACATGACATGGATGGCATAGAATAAGACATTAAGTGGGGGGAGGGTGAGATTGTCTTGCTAGAGCCTACCACTCAAAGATTCATTATTATGACAAGTACCCAGAACCTTTGTATATGGTAATTTGGAGCTAGATCTGCAGCAAAGACAGAGTCCCCATTTAAAACCTCTGGTTGGTGCCTTATGGGAATATACCTTTGACCACCATGGTCCCAAAGAAAGTTCTACATTAGTGGCCATGTCTTAGCTTGCAGTGTTTCATGAAGATGTGCATGGAAGACCAAGTTGTTGTAACACAGATACTGACCAATGTCATACTGTGAAGAAAAAAAAAACACATGGAAATTGGCAAGACTCTGTTTAGTAGACTATAGCAAGGTCCTCCCCATAGTTCTGCAAACAGAAAGTGGTACATTGAACCAGCCATTTGGACAGGTATTGCTTGGGTGAAATACTTTCCTCATCTTCTTTTGGAAAAAGGCAGATGGCCATCCCTCTTAAATGGCTTTGTTCTATCCACACATACCTAAGTTGCATGTGGACATCTATACAATGCAGCAGGCAGACCAAGTTTCTGGAGTACAGTGGCTGGAAGAGCAGGCAATGGATTACCTGATTCACAGTAGATTCTGTGGCATGAAGGATAGAGTGCTGGTACACCAGGTAAAGTAGTTTGCCAGGGAGAGCTTTCATTTTGGAAATTGTCTTAGTGGAGCGGACTATCACTGGAAGAAATCTGAATATAGATTTGCAGTAGATACTGACTGAAGGTGGGAAAGATTGAGATTTGCAAAATGAATATCCACTGAGGACTAGCTCTCAAAAAGGAAGTCTGAGGAGAATGTACCCCTCATGAAGGCCTTACAGACCTCCAGGGAAGCTACTGTATGAAACATCTGGCCCAAATTGCATTTGGAAATGGCTGCAAGGTGGATTTCCATCTTGCAGTAGCCTGTGTCAAAAACATTTGAGAGGAAAGTCAAGACTGATGAAAGCTGGGCCAAGTACAGACCAACCTCTTGACTTTGCCTAGATTAAAAAACTATTCTATTGGTCCTTTAGTATTTCTGCATGGATGGATATTATGCTGTGGACCATCAGATCACAGATGCACTTGAAATCTGATGGGTGGTGAACTGTAGTAACCATTCTGTGAGCAAGAGGTTGTGATGGGTCTGGCAGGTTTTCCTACAGGGATGTAGTATTATCACCTACAGCAGTATGACCAGGGAACAATCTATGTTTGGCAATTAGTTGAAATAATTTTCTTGGCCAGTGGGAAGTCTTGAGGATAACTTTGTTTTTGACTGACTGTCTTTGAAGAGACACCTCATGATCAAGTGAAGGTTGTAGCACTAGTGAAACAAGTGATTTCTAAATGGATGGGATTCAAGTGCATAAAGGGAGACAAGCTACTGCATTTGGTATTAGATCAGGAGACAAATGGGTCTCATTTTGGTTTGCTCCATCTACAGGAAAATCCTTTGGTCACTGCCTGACTCATTCACCATTCATGGGGCAGTATTTGTCTGCTAAGCCTATCTGTCATGGAGTGATTCTTCTTGGATATGAACCTCCACCAGTGATCTGTTGTTCTCAGAGGCCCATTCCTGGCCCTCATGGTCTCCCTGTATAGGGGTATGAAGGAGTCTCCACTCTGCCATACTGTCCAACAATATGGCCTTAAGGCATGTAGGGAAGCAGGACTGATGGGTTGGTCATCCTGTGTCACTGAAGATGCACATCTTGTCTACTGTGACTGCTGTTCTGCTGTGCAACTGCACCCATAGTCAGTGTCACTTCTGAAGGGAAACATGAATGGTTTTCCCAACAACAGATTGATGAGAGTGTCCGACATGATAGTTGTTTCCTGCAGGGCTGTGCTATTTTAACTGCAAGCCTGTATGGACTTTTTCAGTCCACTGAGCTCTAAGCAGCCACTTTAGCACTCTCTTGCAACCTGTGCTATAGAGTAGCACTTGAATTGCACCATCATTAAGCCCAGCATCCATAGGTAGTCATTAATTGGAACTTTACTGAGGTATCTGAGGATATCAACCATCATTAGTATGGTCTAAAGTCTCTCCAAGAGAGGTATGCCCAGCTTATTCCAGTATCTAGGGTACAACCTATGAAGGTGAGGCACTGAAGGTGGCTCCACCTTGGGTGTCATGAAACTTGGAGTGATGCCTGAGTGACAGGAAGCTCCCTGTGCTGAAGCAGGCCATCTTGTGAGGTAGTAGCATGTGTCTATTGTTATTTGTCTGGCACAGACACAGACAGCCTGAGGATATGAACCACCAAAATGGCCTGCTATTTTGAAAGGCATATTCCTAGATTCTTGTGGTCTGTCACTGTAGGGATAGCAAAAATCTCCCTAACATGACTGTGTGGGAGCCAGTCATCTAGGCAGGAAAATACTCTAGCACCTTGCAACTTTAGGAAAGATATAATCACTGCTATTACCTTGACAAAAACTATGGGTGTCATCATTAAGCCAGTGGCTAATATCCTAAAGTACAGGATCCTTCTGGGTCTTTACAGAGTACATAGCACATTTCATTCCCTGAAAAGGCAGATAAAGAGACTGAAGAGAGACCATGCAGAAGGACTCTTTGGGGATGGTAATGATGAAGTTGTTCAGATCTGGTACCAGTCCAGCTTCTTTGATAGCACAAAGAATCTGGAGAAATAACCAGACCCTTATTGGTCTGCTGAGATTAACTGTATAATTTTTTATGCAGTTTTGCTTTGGGGCTCCCTATTGCAATCTCAAGACCTGAAACAGTTACTCCTAGAATTAGAAGAATAGTAATGAATCAAGGGGAGAAAAGTGAATATCAAAGGTTGCTATACTCCCTGTAAACTTTTCTTTTCTTTTACAGGAGCAAGACCCTGTGTATCCCTCAAAGTGGGCAGATGCACCCATGCACCTCCACTACTTATAAAAATAACTTCAAGATCCCTGTGCCTCAGGGCCTTCCAAGATGGCTGCACATTGAGTAACAACTTAATTCTGACTCTCCCAGTGTGAAAACAGAAATTTAGTAGAGAGAGCCAGTGGACCTGGATTTCTGAGTAAATTTAAGTAACAAACTACTAAGTGAACTGCCTGGATGCCAGGAAAAAAATACAGAGGACCTGAAGAAAAATCAGCTACAAAAGGTGACGAAAAAACACTGACTGGTAAAAGTACTGTACTTGTTTAGCAAAAAGTGCAAGCTCCAGAAATGACTTCCAATAACCTTGAGGAAAGTATAAAGCATACAAACCTGACTAAAACAAATGAAACCCTGGTGGAGTATATCAACTCAAACAATACAAGGCTGAAACAATGGAAGCAGGTTTAAACAGATACTCAGATGAGATGATAAAACTGCAAAACTCAGAGGTCAAAATGAAGAAAAGGCTGGCTGAATATGAGACTGCACAAGAAGAGATGTTTCCAAAAATAATAGAATTAGAGGACAGAGCAAGTAGAGAAAACCTGAGATTTTCTGCTGAACCTGAGAAGCTGTTCAGTAAAAGACTGTATTAATTTCATGAAATCATGAATAAGTAACTGGACTGGTATTCCACAACAGGAATTGTTAATTGTTAATTGAAAGGGCACACTGTGTGTATAGTCTAAACCTGGCTATGAGAAAACAACCTAGACCTTTGATAGTAAAAATGCAATCTTACCAGCAGAAGGCGTTGATTCTGACAAAACTGTGGCAGAAGGACAAAGTGGTAATAGTGGGAGACAGCAGAGTGTTTGTAGAGAATGACATACTTGTACACCAGGCAGAAGAGGAATACATTTATTCCATTATATAGGGAATGTTGAGTAGCAGGCGTGAGATTCAAACTGCTGTACCCAGCTATCTTCAAAATATTTTTCCCTGGAGTAATGAAAAAATTTTTAATGAAGTACATGCTAAGGAAGAAATATGAATGTTTGTCCAACAAAAAGTGAGCTATGAAACAGAAGGAGATTCTGCTTCTTGTTCTTCTGGTAATAAAGACCACAGAGAGACTGTGCCAGTGAAACTTTTCCCAATGTTTCAATGGAAAATGCTTGAGAGAGGGGAAAAAGCACAGGAGTTGACTAGAAGAATCTAGAGTATACTGGAGATGAAGCAGACGCAGGGTTTGGGAAATGGTGGAGATGAACAGAAACAGAACAAGAAAATTGGAAAATATTGGGATGCTTTGGACTATGTTAAACTTGTAGGAGACTCTAACTCATATGCCCTACTTCACGTCATTAACGTTGGGAGTCTAAAATCAGTAACTTGGAAATTGACAAATGTGGGATTACAAAGCAATAATTATATTTGTGAAATAGGGGAGAACAAGAAAATCTGGTAATATTGGAATCATTTGGTCTCTGTTAAACTTGTAGGGGACTCTAAAGCATATGCTCTACTTCAAATCATTAATGTTTGGAAAAATTCTCGATAGAGGGGAAGAGGAGGGAGAGAGTTAACAGTAAGTAAAACAATTTTTTTCTTAACAGTATTACTTAATTGTTGCATGGTTTTCTCTGCATGTTATAAAGTAAAGTTATTTTCAGTTAATTTTAACTATAATGGGGATACTAATGTAAATAGGTGCTTCTGTTTATTCTTTAGGTTTCTTTCTCCCTTCTTCTCTCTTTCTCCTTGTTCAGTTTTAAGAAATGTAGGCACTGCAATGTAAAAAAAAAAAAAGATCTGGTTAAAAGAGCATGACAAAAGAAACGTTAATGTGGTTTTTCTCATTTTTGCATAGGGGAATAACTGGATTAGGGCCATTAGCTTTATATAGTAACACGTTTTAACAGAACACAAGTAAACAAAAAAGAATATTGAATATTATAAGGTCATTTTTCTGGTAAACAGTCCTGTATCTGGATCTCATGTCACTAGCAAACAATCTGATAAAGAGAAATGGCTTAGAGGATATGTTTTCTGAAAGCATTCAAGCGTTTCCCAGCTGGGAGAGCTATAAAGACAAGGTAAAACCAGACAGCACTTAATAGAGTCACAGGCTCTACCATGTGTCTTATCATGGATAATCTTTTTTTTCTGTTTAGCTCGAATCTGTGTATGTGGCTGTCAGTTTGGAATTTTTGTTCCTATTGGGGAGGGGAGACCAATATTTGAAGATGTACATAGTTTTGTATGTTATTATTAAGTTAGTAGGTTTTAGGGGGTATTGGGGTTGTGTGTATTTTTTATTTGAGGGTTTTCAATAAAACAAAAAGTTCTGCAAGATGTGACATAGGCTCAAATGGAGATGACAAGAAACAATTGTATAAAAGATTAACCTGCCAAACAATGCATGCATGTAACACAAAAGCTAGAACTAGACATTTAACAAAAAAGCTGTTATACATAAAAGGTGGGAATAATAATCCCAAGAATATGATTTTTTCTTTAATGTCTTTAAACGTTAATGGTCTCACAGATAAATACAAAAAAGAAAGAGTGATGAACTATATTAAAATGTATTGTATAAATAACTATGCTACAGGAGACACACTTGGAAAGAAATTAACATGAATTTGATCAAGAAAAGTTTACAGGATGGGGCAAATAAAGAAATGAGTACTTATATTAATTGCAAGAAGAGCTACAATAATAATAGAATAGGAAAAATTACAATAATGGTAGATTTGTAGTACTAAGGGGCTACTGGCAAGGGAGGAAGATTACATTGGCATGCATTTATATTCCACTGAAAACTGCTATAATGCAGCTAAAGAAAATTCTGGGAGGAACAATCAGCTTTCAGCAAGGAATATTACTTACAGGTGGGGACTTGAATTTGATTTGCAACAGTAAAGATGTGTCTGGGGGACCCAGAAAGGGAAATAAAACAAAGGATTGTAGATTTTTAAAGAAATTAAAAAATATATTTGGCATGGAAGACATGAATTCAGTACGAGGAATTCAGAGTGAATTCACATATTATTTCCCAAGATACAAAAAATGGTCTAGGCTTTACTGAATTTACATTTACAGGAACATGTGCATTTAATTGAATGTCTTGGTATGCACTCAATAACTATTTCAGATCATGTGCCAATTATAACTAAAATAAAAACACATTGTAATGAAATAAAAATGAGACACTGGTGCTTTCCCAGCTATCTGTTAAAAAGAGAGGAATTTAAGGAATGGGTAGTGGAAACTATCCACAGTTATTGGAGAAGACAGACACCTCTTCTGAAAATATAGCTAAGGATTTGGATAAAATTAAAGTGGAATTTAAAAATAAGGTGGAAATAAAAGAAAGGGATATATGGCTAAGAAGTAAGAAGAATTATTTAGAGGGACTGACAAATATTAAAGTATTGCAAAATAGGGAAAATCTCACAGAACAAGAAGAGGAGCAACTGCAGAATGATAAACAGAAAATAAGGTATTACCTCAATAATATGCATGAGTTTAGAAAGACTGCTGTTAAGCAACTAATAATAACTCTAGAGCACAAGAACTTTTAGCACAACAACTCAAAGAAAGTAGAATGGGACAGGGAATCTATAACAAGGAAGATAACAAGGGATCCTGTAGTAGTATTAGAAATATTTTGGAAATTCTATAAAAGTCTGTATAAAGCAGGTCAATATGGAAATCAAGAAAAGGTACAAATAGAAATGTTTATGGAAGAATTAAATATGCCAAGGCTAGAGAGAGAGGAGACTAAATTACTAACAGTTAGGATAGGAGCAGATGAGATAAAATGGTGATATATAACCAATCTACAGGAAAGTCCCCAAGAACAGATGGTATTCCTGTAGAAGTCTGGAAGCTAGGAGGGACAAACTGATAAAGATCTGGAAGGTGTTGTTTAACAGTATTTTAAGAGGAGGAGAAGTACCAACATCCTGTGAGAAAGCGGCAGTATCTGTAATACCTAAAGAGGGTAAAGACCCATCAGATCCAGCTTTATACAGGCTCATTTGAATATTAAATCATGATTATAATGTGTTTGTGTCTATAATGGCCAAAAGAATTGCAAAAGTGATGTCAAAATTGATAGCTATGGATCAATGTGGTTTTGTGGACTGGAAGCAAACATTTGACAGCACAAACAAAACAGTGATGATCCAGAGGGAATTAGAATGTGAGAAAATACCACTGTTGCTGGTGGGTGTTGATGCAGAGAAAGCATTTGACAGAGTAAGCTGGGATTTTATGAGTAGAGCAATGGAAGCATTTGCATTCCCTGATAAAATTATAAGGCTGATTAGGAGGATATATGAAGGATCGGAGGCAAAAATTAAAGTGGGTGAGGTCCTCTCTGATAATCTCTGCTTGAGCAGAGGAACCAGGCAGGGATGCCCTCTCTCCCCTGTGTTATTTGCATTATATTTAGAACCACTGACAAAGAAAATAAGGGACTCAGCAATTCAAGGATCTAACTGGTATGGTAGTCAATAAAAGATGTCTCTATTTGCATATGACATTAATTTATAACTGACAAAACCAGAAAGGCATATTACAGTGCTGTGGAATATATTAAGACAGTTTCACGCCTTTTTGGGATACAAAATTAATGAAGCTAAAAGAAACAATAGTGGTAAATTGTGTACCCACATTCAAATAAGTTCAGTAATATCCATATTTATGGGGACAAGGTAAAATAAAGTATTTAGGAGTATGGATTAAAAATGGTAATGGTGAGGCAGATAAGGATCTGTGGGAAGAGACTAAACAAAAGATAATACAAAAACCAAGAGAATGGATATCGATAGTAAGAAACAAGCAGTTAAAATGTTTTTAGTCACTTTAGTCTTATAAACTGGTCAGGCATATTTTTATCAACCAGAGGAAAAGTTGTGGATAGCAATTAATAAAGAGCTAAACAATTTTACCTAGGAGGGGAAGACAGCAAGAATCAAATGGGATAAGCTTATTCTTCTACTAGAACAGGGCAGATTGGGATTACCTGAGTTGAAGGGGTATTTCAGAGCAACACAGTTAAGGATGGTATACATAGCACAGCTAGAAAACTATAATTCAAACTGGAAATTGATGATGATGAAACAGGGGGAAGCTCAAGTAACAGGAAGAGACTGCGATTTTGGATGCAGACTTTTAAGGAGAACACCAATAATCATACAGAACATTATATTCATAAAGTAGCAGAAGCTCTTCTTTTTTCCAACACCTTTATTGGATTATCACTTGTGACATAGGCAAATTTAGATTTATACAAAAGTAATCAAATTGTATTAAATGAACATTAAATGAACATTAACAAACATTATACTTCGCATATATTGCTACATATCATATAACCTAAGCAACATTATATAAATTATTAAATTCCTGCCCCCCCCTTTTTAAACGATAAACATCTTTATTAAACCATCACTTACGACATAAACAATCATAAATTTATATAAATGAAAATGAACCACACCGATGCAATCATAGTTGCAAGCATTTTATATCACAAACCATACTGACACACTCACCATTGCAAACATTATACAACACTTATAATCTACCCAATCATTTTCAGTCAACCATTACATGGCCCATTTAAGTCCTGTCTTCTTTTAAATCTCATTCCTCCTCTGTTCCCACAATTCATAGTTTTTCCTATGTAGTTTGCTCCTACCTTTTTCTCAAGATGTCATTTCCAGTTGTTTTATCTTTGTTACTATATTCACTACTTCTAATATAGCTGGTTTAGATTTTGATTTCCATTTTCTATAAATTGCTTTTTTGGCAGCCACCATAATTAGGACCAGCAAGGCCTTACCGTGTCTAGGCAATTCTGATTCTGTATCATAGCTCAGAAAAATCATCTCCTTCATCACACCAATTCTGACAGTGTATCCTGCATTGAATCCTTAAAATCTGCCATCCCACTGCACTCCCAAAAAATATGTTCTCAAGTACCTCTTTCTTCCCTGTCACACCTCCATTTGCTGTCTACCTGAGGAAAAATTCATTGGAATATACTCGGGGTATAAAAATATCTATGTAAACATTTCCAAGCAAAAATCCTAAATCTTCTAGATTTTGTTGCATATTTGGGAGATATATATATATATATATATATATATATATATATATATATATATATATATATATATTTATATATTTATATACACCCTCCCATTGTTTCTTTGTGAATTGCTTATCAAATCTTTCTTCCTAATCCTTTCTAACCTCCTCTGATTGATGCTTATAGTTATCATGCAATATTTTATATGCTCTGCTTATACATTTCTTAATGGCAACTTCTTTTCTAGATTCTGCTAAAAACTCTATCAGTGCTGGTCTTTCATTTAGAACCCCCTGTTTCTTTCTCTTTGCCTATATTCTGATATCATTCCTTGATATGGCAATCTCTAGCATGCAGTCAAAATAAGTTCTTGACGTCTTCCCATTCTGTTATCCTTCCCTCTCTAGTTATTTGTTCCCAATACCTTGGTCCCTATGCTATTTTTTTCCAATATATTTCCACCCGGTCTTGCTTATTGTCTGTATCCCTAAATGAAGTCATCCCTCTCAGCAGAATCTCCTTTCTTCATTCCCATGTTGGTTTAGTTCTTAGAAGACCTTCTGCTATGAGGGACTTCCAAGATGTCTGCACTCTGAGTAACAACTTAATTCTAGCTCTCCCAGTGTGAAAACAGAAACTCAGCAGAGAAGGCCAATAGAGTTGTGTTGGCACAGTTTGAAGTGTATAATGTTTGCAAAAGAGATTCTGTTGCTATGGTTTATTTTCATTTATATAAATGTAACATTGCCTGTCATACATGATAATTTAATAAAGATGTATCTTGTTTAAAAAAAAGATCCCTGTACCTCAGAGTAAGGAACAACAGTGTCAGAATACATAAATCCCATTTTCACACAGACTGTGATACACTTCTGAGACTTGCAGTTACAGGTTTCAGGAGTTACAAATGGTTACACTACTTGAGAGTTTTGCAGAGGAGGAGGGTAACATCTGAAGCCCTGCTGACTAGGTCAGAATCAGAAATTCCACTGCCTGCCTTTAAAAATGCAGAGACAGGATGATAAATACTAACTGGAATCACTGGGCTCAAAGGTGGACAAGACTGTATTTCTCCAAAACCAATGTTGTCAGGCCCCTGCAGGACTGACAGGGCTACAATGGCCTCATGCTCCCCGCTTGCAGACTCTTTAACCACCAACTGTTTAGACTTCTTTTTTTTATGCCTGTATATTTCTTTCAAGGCTTTCTTCAACCTTCATCCACTAATCGATTGCTCCATCTTGATGATCACGTCCTCTAATCCCACTGCTAAAAATGTCTGGTGCTCGAAGGCAGCTCATACATTGCAGGGTCTTCTTGGTAAGGTAGTACAGTGTTCACAGGAGAAAATCTGATTTTGTCTGAGAAAAAGCACAATGTAATATTTAGTCAGAAAAAGCGCAGTTTTTGGTGACTTCAGTGGATATCATGGGCCTCAGAAAAAAAAATCTTTACTAAAACTTGTCTAATTCAAATGCAAATTACAGAACATAACACAAAAAGACAAAATAAGATTACTGATATTTCAATAAAAAAGTAATTTCCCAAACTGGGTATTTAACTCTTTTTCAAAAATCCTGGGAAGAAAATAATGGATTGCTGACAAAGTACTTCTTATGGCAAAAAAAGAGTTACACAGTGTTACACTGATGTCCTCTACAATAGGAGGAAACCAGTTCCATTCTTGGGATATGGAAAGTTCTTTAAGTCAGGATAGAAAACAGATGTATGCTTGCAGATAGATTTCATGGATAATTAATTATAATGCTATGATCCTTATGATGAACATAATTTATTTTTTCAGCAATGTAGAGGCAGACAAAATGGAGCCGGGAGGCAGGTGTATAGTACCACGTGCCATGCACATGGCATATACCACGCATATGTACTACATAGACTAATGAAATTTACTGGTAATGGGAGTTCTTAACAAGACCACTAAGCTGTGCTGTAAAAGACAAGGAAAGAGAATACAGTCCAAAAGCTGCAAATCTCTCACCACCAAATAAGAAGATTTATATATCAAACATATGGAAGAGAAAGGTGCACTAACCAATTCACCTGTTAGCACCATCTGGCTAGAAAAACAAAATAGAAAATTTTCATTGGTAAGGAATGTGCTTCTATTCAGAGAACAGTAGCGGCAGTGTTGTTACTTAGATGTTACTGTACCACAACATTCCTTGTCAACATCTTGAGTACATCAAAGTTAAAGTGACTTGAACATTCTATATCTGTTGCCAGAACAGATCACTGCTTGGGTAATGTTCACCATCACTCCAGATTTACTGGTCCTACAGTAGAAGCACATGAAATAAATTATGTTACACTAAATTTTTGCAGTAAAGAGCTTCCATCAATGAAGCCAAACTATGTTGAACTTTGCTGACTACACGGCTAACTAAGGGGTTGGGTTTGGCATAATGGTTAAAGGTCTTCACCTCATGGTCATAAGATACAAGGTTTAATTCTGACTTCAGGTTATTGGCTAGGCTTTAAATTACCCCTCAGGGGAATTAGCCTAGTATTCATCCATGAAGATATTTATGCTACAGTGTATCCTGCTTTAGGTTATGATATTTTAAAGTTTTCATTTTTTAATTTGCTGATATGTTTGTGTAGTGCATCTATTTGTGGCAGTGTATCTGTAAAATTCCATAGGCTGCAGTTTGTTATCAATCCAGGACATGTTAGTTTCAATATATAGGGTGACAGTCATAATATGGCATGATTTAAATACAAACTATCTATATGGACATCTCAGTGTATAGCATCTTCGTAGTAAGACAAGGAGATGCTCCTAGTTATTCTACAAGAAGCAACAGAAAGAAAGTACAGTTGTGTTAGGTACTTTGCATGAATGTAGATGTTAGCTTCAGATTTCCTGACTTGCAGAAGCCTGAGCCCATCCAGAATACCAGAGATTTTCATATTCCCTTTACAGTCCAGCAGATACCCTCCCAATCCGATGTCAAGATATCACTGCTATAGGAGGTCATCAGATGGCTCTATCCTTAGGTCTCTCTTGCCTCTGTCCAGAGACACTGTCTTTTTCCTGGCTAACCAGGAGCACAACCTGCCTAGATATGTCCCAGACTGCAACAGATGAAGTAGGGTGGGAGGACTAACGGGGGGTTAGAGAAAGAAAAGAAAGGGTACCTACCCCAGTCCTAGGAAAAAAACAGAAAGGGGACAGGAGAGAGAGAGAGAGAGAGAGAGAGAGAGAGAGAGAAATTGGTACTGCAACAGTGAAGTGACTTGAACATCTGTATTTATGGCAAGTACCTAAAACAACTGCACTATTTTCTTTGTAGTTCATTATTGTAGTAATGAGTTTTGGGAAGATTCCCAAAGCTAAAGCTAGTCGGGAAATTGGCCAGAGGCTGGAACAGGAGAAATCAGCCCCTGAAGGATGGCTGTGGCAAAACTTGCCCTGGCCCTGGAAGCATTTCTTAATTGATAATGCTTAGAGAAGGTGTGGGCATAAGTCCAAGTGGCTGCCTCCAAAATGCTGTGAGTGAAAACTGCCCTAAGAAAGGCAGTAACAGCTGTTGCCCTAGTGTAGTCTGTCTACACCTGGTGGGGTGCTAGCTTTCTGTGGTATTGGTAGCAGAAACAGATGCAATTTGCAATGCATTTTTTATATAATCTGTTTGTTTACATGGCTCCCTTCCTTTCCTTCCCTTTTGCAAAAGCTACAAACGGTCAGATTTTCTGTAAGATTTTTGTTTTATCCAAATAAAATCTGAGCTGTCTATCCACATCTAGGAAATGTACAATTTTTTTCACCTTTGTTTTGAGGACATGGAAAGAAAACAGGAAAGTTAATGGCTTGATGAAGAGAAAGCTCAGACACCATGATGAGTGTAAAGGTGGGATTGGTATGGAGTGTAACCTTGTCCTTATGGAAGATCAAAAATGTTGCTCTACACATAAGGGCTTGTTGTTCTGAAATATGCTTAGCAGATGTTAGGGCTATTAAGAAAGTAGTTTTCCAGGTAAGCAATGTAATGTCAGCTGAGGTAGTGGGCTCCAAGGGAAGTAGGGTACGTTTTTCCAGCATGAAATTGAGGTCCCAAGTCGTCTGGTTCTTTTCTGGATGGGCTTAGGTGCAGCATTCCTTTTAGAATCTATTTTATGGGTTGATGGAGAAGACGGGGGGGGGGGGTGGAGCACCTGAGGCATGAATTTTGCTGGAAGCCATTTTTTAGACAGCTTGGAAAGGTAGCTAAAACCAGGGGTAGCCTGGCTTAGAGCAACTGTTGCTCTCTGGTAATGCACCAGTGGGAGAACAGAGTTCATGTAGAGGTATAATATTTCTTGGTGGCATGTCTCTTAGCCTCTTTTATGATGAGTAAGGCTTTCTCTGAAAATAAATGTCAGGCAGGTGCAAGTACAAAATTATCCACCTACAAGCTTCAGTCTGGTCAAGTGAGGATGTATTGTGGACTCATCATTCTGAGTGAGGAGGTCCACCTTTCATGGAAGCATCCATGGCTCTTCATTGGCCAAGGGAGAACCGATGTTGACTGGACCACATGTGGAGCCACTAGGATCACCCATGGCCTGTCCTCCCTGATTTTCTATTTTCTGGGGATTAGGGTTAGGGGATGGAAGATGTACAGAAAGAGACCTGTCCATGAGAAGAAAGTATCTATCTTCCATGCTCCCTTCCATGCAGCCATTGTGCAGTATTTCTCAAAGTCATGGTTATGGTGTGAAGTGAAAAGGTCTACTCCTGGCAAGCCTCACTTGTGAATTAATTAAAGAATCACTTCCTTTTGGAGCATCCACTTGTTTGGGTCTGGGCTTGTCTTGCTCAGAATGTCCTTCAGATTGTTTTCCTATCCTGTTAGGTACTGGTCAAGGGGATCAGGCCCATCCATAGTATGAATGAATGCCTCCTTGTTTGTTGATGTACTGCATCACCGTGGTATTGCCTGTTTTTATGACAAGGGCACCTGATTGTCATTAAGTTCTGAATGCAACCAGAGCTCTCTGAGTTCCCTGGACTGCCATTGTCTCTTTGACATTGAAGTGTTTTTGGCACAACCCACTTTCCCACGTGCCCTGGAGAGTCATCTTCCCTGAGTGGGTCCTCTGGACCAGGTATAATGCATCTGTTGTAAGGACATGGGTGCCTATTCCCAGACAGAAAAATGCACTTTAGTTTTTCCTGAATGCTTGCATCCACCACTAGAGCTCCCCCTTGATGCAAGGAAGAATAAGAATGGAGGCTTAAAGAGACTGTTGCTGATGGCATCAATATTTTAGATACCATTGTAGTTTCCTCATATGGAGTCTGGTGAGGATGTATTGTGAGCTCATAATTCTGGGTGAGGATGTCCACCTTCCATGGAAGTATCCATGGCTCTTCATTAGCCAAGGGACAACCAGTGCTGCTTGGACCACATGGGGAGCCACTAGGATCAACTGTAGCCTGTCCTCCCTGATCTTCTATAGTACCCTGGGGATTAGGGTTAGGGGAACTGCAGTACCCTCAGACATGTCCTGGCTGAAATAATGATCTTTTATGATATTTCCTGGAAGTATTGTGATACAAACAGGATCTTGTCTTTGGGAAGGTAGATCTTTCTGGTCTCTGGAATTCAGTTCTTCAACTAGGAATGTTACCTTGGTGGAGGTGAAATTCTGGAGGCTGTGTGAAAAAACCTACTTTGGAGAAGCACTCCATGGTCAACTGGAAGGATACCTGTATCTCTTTCAGAGAAGAGACCTCAATAAGGTATTTGTCTAGATATGGGTAAATGTGGATGTCCTTTGTCTTGCAGAAGACAATCATTGGAACCAGATGTTTTGTTAAAGAAGGGGTAACAAACGCACCTCACATTTTCAACAATCTTGAGCCTGGGAGGACTGTCATAAACTGAAATCATGTCATTATCTCTTTTAGTACTCCTGTCCTTGGGATGCTTCTCCTTCCCTTTTTGCTAGAACTCTTCAGAAGATTTGGTAGATGCCATAGTAGGTCTATTCTATAAGCTCTTCTTCTTATAGCTTTAGCCCTACACATTACCTACCATCAGGGGAATTAAAGAAAATGCACTGGGACTCTAGACAATTAATTTTATCACCTTTATTGAATTATCACTTAAGACATACATAGGCAAACATACGTTTACATAAAAGAAAACAAACCACATTAACATATTCCCAGTTGCAACTATTATACATCACATATATTATTCTGTATATGCATCATCCATTCAACATTACATAAATAGATCAATTCCTGCCTTCTTTTAAACCTCACTCCTACTCCAAAACATTACTCTGCCTACACTGTTCCCATAATTTCATTTTTTTCTGTTTAATTTTCTCCGACCCTTTTCTAAATATCCCATTACCTACTTCTGTTTTACTTTTACTTGTGTTACAATATTCAATACTTCAAATACAATAGGTCTAGACTTTGATTTCCATTTTCTAGTAATTACTTTTTTGGCAGCCAACAGAATTAAACTTAACAATGCCTTGCTATGCCTTGGCAATTTGGATTGTGTATCCCAGCTCAAAAAAGCATTTACTTAGTCACACCCATTTGTTTACCCAATATTTCCAATAGAGTACTCTGTAGAGAATTTTTATAGCCTGTCATCTCATTACCTCTAAAGCATATGTTTGCACTTATCTCTTTATTCCCTATCACACCTGCAACATTTGCCATCTACTTGAGGAAAAATTCTTTGGAGTATGCTTGGATTACAAAATTACCTATGCAAACACTTCTAAGCAAATATCCTAAATTGTCTAGACTTTGTTGCATATTTGGGAGCTATACATATATCCTCTCATTATTTCCTTGTGGATTGTTTATCGAATCTCTCTTCCCAATCTTTTCTAACCTCCTCTGATTGATTCCTATAGTTGTAATGCAGTATTCTATATGCCTTACTAATTATACCTTTTTTACAGCAGTTACTGTTATACATTCAATTAAAAACTGTACCAGAACAGGTCATTCACATAAGATTCCCCTATCCCTTTCTTATTTGCTATACTCAGATAGAAATCCCTGATAGAAAGGCAGTCTCTAGCCTGCAGTCCAAATATTTTCTTGGCTTCTTCCCATTCTATTACTTTTCCTTCTCTAATTAGTTACCTTGGTTCATTTGTCAGTTTTCTCCAGTAAATTCCAGCCTCTTCTTGCCTATTCACTGTACTCCTAATTTTAGTAATCATTATCAGCAAAATCTCATTTCTCCATTCTCACATTGGCTTAGTTCTTAGAATACTTTCTGCTGCTTTATGAATATAATATTCTGTGTGGCTGGTGTTATTTTTTTTAAGGATCTACATCCAAAATTGCACTCTCTCCTTATTTCTTGAATCTCACCCTCCCGCTTCATTATCATCACTTTCCACTTTGAGTTATAGCTTTCTGCTTTTGTTATGTATATGAGCCTTAAATGTGTAGCTCTAAAATATCACTTCAAATTAGGTAATCCTAAACCACCTTATTCTATTGGAAGGATCAATGTGTCCCACTTGACCCTTGCCCTTTTCCCCCTCACAGATAAGATCCTTCAACTCTTTATTAATTATTGTCCACAACTTCTATTGTGGTTGATAAAAATATGGCTGACCTGTATATAAAGCTAAAGGGACTAAAACATTTTGACTGCTTGTATCTTGCTATCCATATCCTTAAACAAAAGCTTCCAGTTTCTCAGTTTTTGTATTATTTTTATCTCTTTCTACATATCCTTAGCGTCCACAACAGAATCCCTTTTAATCCAAACTCCTAAATACTTCATTTTACTGTGTCCCCATAAATATGTGTATTGCTGGACCAATTCATGTGTGGGTACATAGTTTACAGATATAACCTTTGTTTCATCTTCATTCATTTTATATCCCAAAAAGACTTGAAACTGTCTTGATGTTCCACAACACTGAGATGTCCTTTTCTGGTTTTATCAGGTACAAAATTATATCATCTGTAAATAAAGCCAGTTTTCTTGACTAGCATACCATTTATATTATTAAACTTCTGAGCCCCCCAGTGGCTCTAAATATAAAGCAAATAGCAAAGGGGAAAGAGGACATCCCTGCCTGGTTCCTCTGTTCAGACACAAGTTGTCAGAAAGGAACCGCCCCATTTTAACGTTTCCCTCTGATCCCTTATATAGCCTCCTAATCGACCTTGTTATTATATCAGGGAGTGCAAATGCTTCCATTGCCCTACTCATAAAATCCCAGCTTACTCTGTTGAATGCTTTCTCTGCATCAAGACTCACTAACAACAGTGGTATTTTCTTACATTCTGCTCCCCTCTAGATCATCACTGTTCTGTTAATGTTGTCAAATGTTTGCCTTCCCTCCACAAAACCACATCGATTAATATCAATCAATTTTGGCATCACCTTTGCTATTCTTTTAGCTGTTACAGACATGATCACTTTATAATCTTTCCTTAAAATTGAAACAGGCCTATATGAAGCTTGGTCTGATAGGTCTTTAACATATTTAGGCATTATAGGTGTCACAGCTTTCTTCCAGGATGCTTGTGCTTCCCATCCTTTTAAAATACTGCTAAACAAAACCTTTCAGATCTTTATTGCTTTCTTCCTTCCTAGCTTCCAAACTTCCTCAGGGATACCACCTGTTCCTGAAGACTCTAGACAATTACTGGTTCTTTTTCTGACATCTAAAAATTAATCAATAAAAACAGAAGAGTTCCCCATTAGTGTGCTTATCTAAAAATCTTCTGGCTTCACAACTGATCATTGTACTAAGATGCAAAATTGCATTGGACTCCAATGATAAAATACTTAAGATGGTGCTGGTGATGACCTTTTATTGCTCCAATGTCCTGATGTCAGATGGGAAGACATCTGTGGACGAAGGTGAAAGTCTTTAATATTCAGGCTGGCCTCATGCTTCTGCAAGGCAGGAAATCTCAAGTTATTGTTGAAACATTAAAATATGAATAACATCTATGCTTACTACACATTTTCTAAGCATTTATGTAGTCTTGCTACATTTTTTTATTTTATTTATTTTATTACATTTGTTTACCAGGAAAGTCCACTGGGCTGACGAGAGCCCATTTTCAGTGGAGGCCCAGGGAGAAAAGCTCCAGTAGATTAATAGAATGAGGGAAAACTACTTTACATTCCAGAGGTAACCGTCACAAGGTGGTTCTATATTTACATATGCTACTACAAACATATACATAAATGCTACCAGCAATGAGGTACATTTTACACCGAAAAACTGGTACTTATATAGAAACTCTGCATAACAGTACAGAGGTAGGTGGCTACCACAAGGTAGTTACAGTGTCTACAATGGAGTCAACCATGCAATTAATCAGTAAGGAGGTACAGCTTACTACTATACAACCTAGCTGATATAAGATGTAGTAGTAAGATTAAGAGACAGGATAGAAAAGTGAATTTAGAGGCAGCAAAGATTGTAAGTTAAATTACGAAGACAGCAGTACAAGGAATACTAATAAAGGAGAGAGAGTTAAGTGACAGTGTTAGAGAGGATACTGCAGTTGGAGATCCATTTGGAAAGAAGATGATTTTGGAGGGCAGATTTGAATTTGAAGGGGTGTTGTTCAGAGTGTACAGAGGAGGGGAGTTCATTCCAGTGCCTGGTCATAGTCCAGGAATATAGAAGTTTACCAACTGGAAGGTTTGGTTTGTAGACTTGAAGTAAGTTTTGATTTTTTGAGCATAGTGACCTAGTGGGGGAGTAAGGGGTGAATAAGGAATTGAGTGCAGGGCAGTCTTGTGTTTTGTATATTAGTCTATGAGAAGTAGTTAGTTGGAGATGTAGCAGGAATTATGGGAATTTGATCCAGTGGAATTGCCTTAAGGCTATACAATGATGGGTAGAATAATGACAGGAGCACATTTGGCAACTTTGTTGTAACAGGATTCTAACTTCAGTTTTAAAGAGGACTGCAGATTAGTTAGTAGAGGAGCACAGTAGGTTAGAGAAGGAAGCAGATAAGAAAGGGCAAGGGCTTGTTTAGTAGCAGGAGAGAGGGATTTATTGTGTCTGTATAGGAGGCCAAGCTTTTTGTGGGCTTTGGAAATGTTGGATTGGATATGAAGATCAAATTTTAGAGTGCTGTCAATTATGACCCCTAAGAGTTTGGTATTGGTGACGAGTTCAATCTTTATGGAGTTCAATGAGAGAATGTTAAAGTTTTGGACATTGATAGAAGTATTCTTTTTAGGGGTGAACAACATACGTTTTGTTTTTTTGGCATTTAAGGACAGGTGATTTTGGTGAAGCCAGGATTCAACAGTAGAGAAAGCTGTGTCATTTGTTGTAGGATGATGATGTTAGGGGCAGAACAAACTAAAGTCGAGTCATCGGCATACTGAACTAGGAAGGAGTGAGGTAGGGCTTGGTGTAAATCATTAATGAAAATATTAAATAGGAGGGGACCAAGAATTGAGCCTTGGGGGACGCAGGTAGGATTATGGAGGAATGGAGAGACTGAGTGCTGCCATTTGAAGGCATGCTGTCCGGAATGTAGATAACTTTCAAACCAAGCAAGGGATGAAGAAGACAGCCTTATAGAGGAGAGTTGAGAAGGAAGGATGGAATGGAATATGGTATCAAAAGCCTTTGAAAGATCTAGGAAAAGGGTGGATGCTATATGGCCAGAGTCACAGATTTTGTTAATGATATCTACAAATGATAAGGCAGCAGTAGAGGTACTGTGGCCAGGATGGAATCCATGTTGTGTAGGGGAGAGAATGTTGTTATTTGACAGGTAGTTAACTAGTTGTTTTTGGATACATTTTTTGAGAATTTTGGATATAGGGGAAAGAAGAGCTATAGGTAGGAAGCATGAGATGTCAGAGGAGGGGCCTCCTTTGTGGAGAGGTAAGATAATGGCTTTTTTCCATAAAGATGGAACATAGAATTCTTGGATTGACCTGTTGATTAGGATGCTAATTGGATAAGCTACTGAGTCAGCGGCAATTCTGAGGAATTTGGCTGGAATGTTTTCAGCTGAGTTGGAGCAAGGTTTTAGCTTTAGTAAGAGTTTTTTATATATGAAGTAGAGATAGAGGAAAGGTTAAATTCTGCATAGGTAGGACATTTTTCTTGATGTTGGGTAGATGATGTTGGGAATGTGCTATGTTGAGGAAGGTGTGAGGAGGAGGGGTGAGTTATGGTTAGGATTACTAGGAAGAGGGGAAGAAAATGAAGCAGTGAGATTTGCAATGGTGTCAACGAAATAAGAGTTGAATTTGGAGGCAATAAGGTCAGGTGTCATGTTGGGGAATGGGCAAGGGTTGGTTTTAGTGCCAGGGTTTAGAAGATTGTTTATCGAGGACCAGAAGAGTTTAGGATTATTTTTCCTATTTGGTTGGAGGTTCATGAAATATTGTTGCTTGTCTTTTTGGATATGTTTTTTAGATTGGTTATGGAGTTGTTTATAATGGGTAAGATTGGAGGGGTTTTTAGAAGTCTGCCAAAGCTTCCCGGCTTTGTCCCTATTTAGCATGATTTGCTTTGTAGCTTTAGAAAGCCAACGGGTATGCTTGGATTTGATTCTGATGGATCTAGTTGGTGCCAGGCTGTGGAGAATTCTAAGAAAGGAATTGTTGAAATAAAGAAGGGATTCATCTAGTGGCAGGGTTTTGAGATTATTCCAGTTGTAATTTTTAAGGATGGTATTGAAAGTGAGAGGGTAGAACTTGCTTAGGTTTAGTATTTCTCTTATATTTTTGGTTTTAGTGAGAGATGTGCTGTTCCGGATAGTGTAGGTTGGGAGATGGTCACGAAAAGAATTTGGAAGGGTGCCTGCAATTTGATATTTAGAGAGGTCAGTGACCAGGATCCAATCTAGAATTGATCCCTTACTATTTTTGAAATTATACCTAGTGGTGGATGTAATTAGTTGAGTAAAGTGGAATAGACTGATACAGTTGGAAGATTGGCTAGTGGAAGTAGATGCCCAGTCAATATTCATGTCACCTAGTATAACGGTTTTCTTGTTTATTGTTTGTGAAATCCAGGAAAGAATGTCTTCTAGAATTGGGATGTTATTCCTAGGAGGAATATAGATGGCTATAATACAGAGTTTTTTGGAGTTGTTAAGGTCTAGAAATGATATTAGGATTTCAGCATTGTGGAATTTAGGAATAGTGCTGGGAAATGGGCATATATTAAGGGTGCTGGGATAGATTAAAGCAACACCACCTCCTTTTTTGTGTTGTCTGTAAACCCTGATTACACCGTAATTTGGAGGAAGGAATTTGGAGTCTTGGATGCTTGGTTTCAGCCAAGTTTCTGTAGCAGCTATGATGTGACTTCTATTAAGAGTTAGCCAAGCATGGAATTCAGAAGTTTTGTTGCATATGCTTTGGAAGTTAATGGAGGTTATATGGAGAGTTTTATGGGGGGAGGGACCTGGGTTAGGGTAAATGTCTCCAGAGAGTACCAAGAAGGAGAAGAAGTACAAAAGTTTGTAAAAAGAGTGTTTGTAAAAGCAGTGGTTAAGAATGGAGAGTAGGGAGGTAAGGAGCTGTGTTAGATTATTATGATTGCAGGATAAATAAAAGTTAGTAGTGGGTATATGGGGTTTGCTACCTAAGAATGGGGAATGAGGGTAAAGGCTGGTGGAGATATGGGAATAGGAGTGACTTGTGGCTAATGATTGTATGGGTGTTAGGTTATGTATAGGGTTTAAGGAGTAAGGCCCTAGAGCTGTAAGGTTAGTGACCAGTAACATGGCTAAGGAGAAAGGTAGTAGGAAGGACAGGGTTGTAGCTAGGGAAGACATTATAGGAGGTGAATGAAGTAGAGAAGAGAGTTAGCAATTGTAAGAGGGAGAGAGGAATAAAATAGTATAAGCGGTAAATGATAAGTAGGATATGTAGTCGTAAGATGGGTATAAGGTGGGAAGATAAGAGGACTATGGAGAAATGGGATTGAGGGAGGAAGTGGAAGAGGCCTATGTAGAAAGATAAGAGGCCTATGGAGAAATGGGATTATGGGAGGAATTGGGAGTGGCCTAAGGAGGAAGTGGGTGTGGAGAAGGAGAGAATATATGTAATTGATAAGGGGGTGGGTGGGAATGGGTGTAGGGTAGAGGAGTGGAGTGAGCCTGAGTGAAGTGAAGGGCGAATGGAGCGGGAAGCACCGGCCACTTTCATGCAACAGAAAAATAGCTAATCAGAAATACAGCGTCTAAATCCATGAGTGTCCAGGAGATGGAGAACTGTTGGGTGAGGCCTTTTGTAGTTCTGTTCTGAGAAGCAGAGTTTCTCTCTTTAGGTAGTAAAATATCTAAGCAGTAGTTCATAAAGACGTGGAAAAAGAGCTTACTTTCCTAGTAGCTAGTTGCCAAGTCTGCAGCTATTATACAGTACTTTGCATTATTAAATTCCACAATAGCTGCCTAGCATTCCAAGTAAAATGTGTTTAGTGAGAAGCAAGGGCTAGTGGGGGAAGCACGTCTTGTAGTGTGCAAGCCTTTATACAGTTAACAAAGATGGCTAGTATAAATAAATTAGAACTAGCAACAAACCTACATTGTTTGCAGGACAAAAAGAGCAGCCCAGTGAATATGCTAAACAGAGTCCCATTTTGCAAAGCACTTTTTTCTTATAGCCGCTAGTGTTTTCTTGTGGGCACAGTAGTTAAGGTTTCCAGTACTGAGAAGCACACTAGAAGTGGCAAGGGACTGTAGAAAAAAAAAGAGAGATAGACGGGTTAGGTTTTTTTACAAAAGGAAGATACCGGAGAAGTGGAGTGAGGCAGGAAAAGGTGGCAGTAAGCAGAATAACGGTTATAAAAATGCAGCACTAAATACAATAAATCTATTGGAAGAACAACCTGGCACTATAGGTTCATAGGTAGGTACTAGGCTATCTGCCTGAGGGCATTTATAAGCCTAGCCAGAGTGTGTCGGCTTTTGCCACCCCATTGATTAATTAACTGATCCTTTGTCAAGGAGAGCCAATGAAGTGATCCCAGGGGTGTATTTTCTGTTACCCATCCACTCGTCAAGGTTTCTCTTAAAGAGTGTTAGTGAGGGGCTCTGCCTGATGTAATTTGGAATTTTGTTCCAAAGCATGGGAAGTCTCTGTGACAGGAATCTATCCCTCCAGCATGTTCTATTTATTGTTGTGGTGAGGTTTAGCTCACTAGAGCGCATGGCTCGCAGTGACTTGGATTTCTTTAGGTGAAGCATGTCCATCAATTCTGAGTTGGACATGGCTTTGTAAGTCAGGCAGAGATCACCTCTGAGTAAGCGATATGCTACTGAGTACAGCTGGAGTTTTTTCAGTCGGGCTGCATAGGACATATGTTTGAGACCAGTAATCCTCTTGGTGAGGTACTTTTGTGGTCTTTCCAGCTGTTGGAAGTGTCCTGTGAGGTACATCCCAAATGGGGCATTGTACTCTGTGATCAGTCTAATGAGAGACAAGCAGAGGGGCACTATAACCTCTTTATTTCTAGATGCAAACCCTTTAGTAATTAGATAGGCCACATAGAAGGATTTCCAAACTACTTTGGCAATATGATTGTCAAAGGAGAGATTACTATCTACCTGGGTACCCAGATCTCTTATTACCTCTTCTGTATTAAGGGGGTTGCCACATATGTGGTAATTCGTGGGTATTTTGTTTTCCAAACGGGATGACTATGCATTTTTGGCATTTAGCTTGAGGTCATGACTTTGACACCAGGTGTCCATCTCAGTAAGGCCCTTTTGGAGGATGTCTGTGTCAGCCGGAGAGTCAATTATGGCTCCCAGTTTGCAGTCATTGGTGAACTTGGTCAGCCATAGTCCTTCTGTGTTTGCCTGTACTTCTGAGAAGTATATGCTGAACAGTAGGGGTCCCAGGACCGAGCCTTGTGGGATACTACTTGTGACTGGTTTAGAGTCGAACCTGGAGCCCGCTATTCTTATCGTGAGTTCTGTCTGTAAGTCAGTTGGCAACCCATCTCTTGACATAGGGGTTTATGTTCAGGCTGGTGAGTTTTTCTGTAATACCCGAGTGGGGAATGGTGTCAAAAGCCTTGGCGAGGTCAAGGTAGGCTATGTGAACCACCTTTCCCTCGTCTATGGCCTTGGTGACTGTCTCAAAGAAGTTAACCAGGTTCAGTAGGCATGATCTGCCCTTAACAAAGCCGAACTGGATCGAGTCAAGTGTTTGGAGGTTCCCAATGTCTTTGTTAATGAGTTCCATGATGATGCACTCCATAGCCTTGCAGACCAGGCTAGTCAGGCTTATGGGGCGATAGTTACCAGGGTCAGTTGTGGCCCCTCCTTTGTGGAGAGGAATAACCATTGCTGTGTGCCATTCTATGAGCATGTAGCCTGTGGAGAGGCTGAGGGTGAACAGCATGTTTAGGTGGGGGGGGGGTTAGTTCATTCTGTAGTTCATGCAAGACGCAGCCTGGGACACCATCTGGTCCCATTGACGCTGTGTTTTTGGCTTTTGAAAGGGCTGTTTTCACCTGTGCGTCTGTGATTTTTGGGACACTACACTTTTCTGGTATTGTTGTGGGCCCTTTTGGAGGTGAGAGGGGGTTGAAGTTTGCACTGAATCTATCTGCCAGGATGTTGGCGATATCAGTAGTTTCAGTATATTTTGTGCTATTTTGCACTAGTTCAGTGCATATCTGTGAGTTGCCACTTAGATTCTTAACATAGCTAAAGAAGGCTTTGTGGTTATCTTTTGAATCCTTGGCTATTTTTCTTTCAAAGTTAGCCTTGGATGATTTCATGAGGGACCTCAGTTTCTTACTGATACTGATCAGGGATGTCTTTCCTTCTTGGGATTTGCTTTTTTTCTGAACTAGTTTCCTCCTTCTATTGTATAGCCTGTTTATTGCAGGGGTCCACAAAACTGGTTTCCTTCTCTTAGAGGAGTGAGTCTTGGTTTTGCTAGGGATGGCATGATCCATGCATCCTTGTAGGTGCTCATAGAGTGCATTTGAAAGGTTTCTGCATCTTGGTCAGCATTATCCTTTAGCGTGGGGGCTGTGAAACGTACCACCTCTGTCTTAAGTAAGGTGAAGTTTGCTTTAGAAAAGTGTTTTACTGTGGTTTTCTTAGTTGGGAGTGGTGGTAGGGTGTGGACATCCAGAGTGATTAGTTTATAGTCTGATCTAACCAGTGATGGGTTGACCTCCGGTGTGGAACACCTGCCGCCCATGTTGGTGATGACCAGGTCCAATATGTTTTCACCTCTGGTAGGGGAGTTTACCAGCTGATCCAGGGTGTTTTAGTTGATGAATTCCAGGAAGCGCTGGGCCTGGGAATTTGTACTCGAGTAGTTTTCCCAGTGAATGGTAGGGTAATTGAAATCGCCCAATATCAGGGTGTTTGGTAGGACCTTCATGTTTTCCAGTTTCTCCAGAAAGGTGGAGTGGTGGTCCTGAGTCATGGAGGGTGATCTGTATCAGGCCACAATTTGCATTACAGATTTGCCCGATGTTAGTTGCACACGGATGATCTCAGAGGTATCATGCTGTGCCACTAACCTGGAGGTGTAGGTATCCTTGATGAATAGGATACACCCCCTCCTTTTGTGTTTCGGTCCATGTTCTGTGGCCGAAACATGAGGTATGAGTTGTAGCCCAGTAGTAAATAAATAACGAACAACCAATGAGTAAAACTATGAAGAACCCAAGGCAGTCGACTTGTCTGGTACAACCTTTTATTAATATAACTGAAAAACTTAAAACTTGAGCAAGTAACAAAGTGTAATAATTCTAAAACACTAAGCGCTTTCACCCATCTCATCAGTGGGTTTCATCAGAGTAACTTCCTTTTAATACACTTCCTTAATATAACCTATCTAATTCAAATTCAACAAATCAGCCACTTTTATCTAATACATATTAATGAGAATATGGTTAATTAATAACAAACTATTTAAAAATACAAGTTGTTTAAAATGGAGTTCCAAATCCATTCTAGCATAACACATGACCCATAAACAAATCAGTATCACAACAAACTCAACTCAACGCCTCATTATGCCTATATATTTATATGTATAATATGTATATAAATGTGTTGTGTATATTAATATATAAATATAAGATGTAAAATATAAAATATATATAAAATAAAATATAGTTTAAATATAAATATAAATACAAATATAGAATGTAAAATATATTTTTGTATATAAATATATATAAATAAATTAAAATATATTAAAAATATATGTGTGTTTATATAACATTCTTTCTCCATTTCATAAAAAATATATATTTTATATGTAAACTCCCTTTAAATTAAATAGGATTTATGTTTTAAAATACTGGAGATAGAGACATGTTCATTAATTCCTGGCATATTACTAGCATTAAGTCTAAGTTGCCATAGGCATTCTTTTGCTTCTAATAAATTGTTGACGTCTCCCCCCTTGTTAACATTGTATGGAATCCTGTCTATTACAAAAAATATAAATCTTTTAAAATCCACACATTTAGTACTGTGTACATATAAAGAGTTAGTAGATCTTTTATTTTTAATGTCCCTATTGTGTTCCATTATACGGTCTCTCAATTTTCTTACAGTTTTTCCCACATAAAATGCTGGACATGATAAACAAGTAGCTAAATACACCACCATTTTTGTGTTACAATTCACATGTCCTGGGCATTTCATAGATCTATTATAATTCTGTATCATCACGTATGGACCGTCATTAATAAATCTACATGTTTTGCAAGTCCCACATTTACTCATCTTATATTTGTTATATGATTGTCTATTGCTATTGTTCTCAAAATAATCTTTTAAGTTCTTTCCTCTACTATATGTAATGTTCAGACTATAACTAATAATATCTAAAACATCTACTTTGTTACTAAACACATTCATCCATACTTCTTTTAAAATATTAACCATAGTACTAGATGTTTCATTAAATGGTATAACAAATGCATCTCCTCTGTTACCCGTTTTCCTCCTTCAAAAGTTTGTTGAAACCAAATTTTAAAATAGGTTTAAAACTGTAATTCCTTTTAGTTAGTATTTCTTTCTTTCTTTCCATAAGTAGTTGCATAGGATACCCCCTATCTGTGAACATTTCAATAAGTTTGTTAATTTCTACATAAAAATTATCGTCACTTATAATCCTAGACAGTCTCACCATTTGGCCTTTTACTAAATTCTTTTTTTTTTTTTTTGAAAATAAGGATGACAACTGTCAAAATGTAAAAAGGAGTTGGAATAAGTTTTTTTCCTAAAAATTTTTGAATTTATTCCTTCATCATTTTTTTTGAAGTAATATATCTAAGTATTCACAATTATTTTTAAATATGTGATGTGTAAATTTTAAAAATGAGGATGTTGTGTCAAAAAAGGCTAAAAAATCTATAATTTCTTTCTCATCACCATTCCAAAAAATTTAAATATCATCCAAAAATCTCAAATATAAAGTAACTTTTGACTAAAATTTGGAAGTGAAAATCATTTGGCTCTCCCACCATGCTAAAACTAAATTAGCATATGTGGGGGCACATCTAGCCCCCATTGCTACACCTGCCTTTTGTCTGTAGAATTCACCCTCCATAGAGAAATAATTGTTTGTTAAAACCATTTCCATTAAATCAGTAATAACTCTGTTTTTGTCCTTACTCATGTCACCAAATGATGACAGACTTGCCTGAAACATGTTTAACCCCAAATCATGAGGTATAACAGAAAACAAGTTAATTATGTCAATAGTGACCATAATCGTGTCCTTGTTGATAAGGGTTGAGTGTTCTTTGATAACTTCTAAACAGTGCCAAGAATCTTTAAGAATATGTGGTAGTTTAGACAAAATATTTTTACAATTCACATCTATATAATGTGCTACAGCCTCTAGTTTAGATCCCTTTGCTGAAACTATTGGTCTAAAAGGAGGGTTGGCAACACTCTTGTGAATTTTTGGTATGCCAAACACAGTTGGTGTAATAGGGAATTCTACTAATAAATAGTCATATTCCCCCTTGTCTATGACACCGTCCATTAATAGTTCGTAGAGCTGCCAATCTAACTTAGTGTAGGCTCTATTCATCTCAAACCTTGACACCTTTTCGTACATGTCAGAATCACTTAACATGTCCCACATCTTGTTACAATAATCATTTTTCGTCATTACCACGACCCCCCCCCCTTGTCTGGTTTCATGATTCTGTATTGCCCAGATCTAGTTAGTTCTTTCAAACAAAATCTCTCTGCTGTCGTTAAATTGTCTTGCATTTTTGTTGGTTTTTTCAAAACTCTCCTAAACTCCATGTCACATAGCATTTCGAATAAATAAATAATCGAATTTTGTGGGGGTATAAATGTACTACTTCTTTTTAGTTGAAAATAGCTTGTATCCGGTTGAATATGTTTGTTAGCATTTGTAGAAAAAAACATTTTAAGATTCAATTTTCTGGTATATAATTTTAAATTAAGTATGATTTTACCTATATCAGTTTTGAAATTAGGGACAAAGGTAAAACCTTTTTTAAAAAGATCAATATACTCTTTATTAAATACTTTTTCTGTGTAGTTATACACTGTAAATCCTCCATCCACTATTGTTGAACAATATAGACACTGTTGAAAGAGAATGTTGTTCTCTGTTGTGTTGTTTAAACTAATATCATTGTAGAAAAACTGTTCTTCTCCATTAACATATGTATTAAAATCAATTACTTCAATATTCTTATATACATCATGACCATGACTGTTGTTACCAGACTCTTGACCTGCGACAACACAACCATCTCTCATGTAGCCACACAGTCCATCGTTCTGTAACATTTCTTCACTATGATTCAATAATATGAGTTCGTTCTGTATCTCGTCATGTCCCTGCCTACTTGTTGTTGTTGATAGTGACCCTGATACCGATCGCGAATGCATTCGGATCTCCTTAGTGTGGGTTCCTCTAAAAAATTCTATCCTGTTTGCTATGGTTTGGAGCATAGTTCGACCTTGAACTCTTATTGTTTGTTGTATTATACTGTTCAATGTTTATGCTCTCCTCATTTTCTATACTTTGAGTCCCTGTTTTTATTTCCTTGGCATACATACTACGTTTAAATTCCTTGGAATGTGAATATGCCTTGTGTTGACTATAATCATTAGTATCTCTGGTAATTTTGTTGTTTTTTATGTCCAAACCTTTGTTCACAAACCTATCCATATCCAAAATGATACTATCTAACCGATGTTTGTTAAATTCAAATGTAGCCCAGTAGTGCTGGCGTGCTCTCTGGAGCCTTGAACCAGGTTTCAGTTACTGCACAGATATTGAAGTTCTCCATACTAAGGAGTGCTTCGAGCGCGTGCATTTTGAGATTTAAACTCCTGGCGTTGAGTAGCATAACCCTCAGTTTTTTGTTAATTGTGCTGTTTACGGAGGTGGGTTTGACTTATGAGCCTTGCCTAAAAAAGGCACTATGGGGCAGCAAGAGCCTTGGCCAGTATTCGAAAGCCTAGGGGTGACAGGTGCAAGCCGTTTCTTGTGAAGCAACGCGGTTTGTCGAGCATGTCGTCCCAGGCTGACAGACACTGGATCCCCTTTGAATGGCACCAGAAGCTTAGCCAATTGTTGAAATTGATCATTTTTTCTTTATACTGAGGTATCATTCTTGGTGAGGGCAGGATGCTACTCAGGGTCAGGGTAATACCAGCCTGGGCTACATGATCAGAGAACTCTTCCATGTCTCTTTTCATGTAGTCCATGGAGGTATGTCTCAGGTCATTCACACCAACATGAACAATGACAGAGCCATATTTGTACTTGTTTTGGAGTGACCTGAGTGCTTGTGTTATGTGGTGGATTCTGGCTCCTGACAGGCAGCTAACAGTAACCTTTTGCTTGTCCAGCCTAGTGAGTGGGACGTCAGTGTGCCTGACTATAGAGTCACCTATTACTAGTGTGTTAGGTATATTATTTCTCCTTAAGGGCTGTGATTGTGCGGCACACTGATTTTGTGTTTTATGTGTTGTCAGGTTTGTGATGAGAAGTGCAGGTTGTTTGGATGTCTGCTTTGGAGGTCTGTGATGCTTTTGCAGGTTTTTATTTAGAGCCTCTGAGTATGATTTTGTGTATTTATGTGTATTTTTTGCCAGTGCTGTTTTAGTAGGTCTGTGTGCGGCTGGAGTTGTGGTGCAAGTCTTAACCTTCTCCTCTTGACTGTCTGTTCCAGTCTTGGGTGGAGACAGCTTAGCTTCCAGTTTGGCTGTATAATTGCATCTCTCATATATGTTAGTGTTTTGTGGTAGGAGGAGAGGGTTGTCTGTGTACAAGAGGCAGTTGTAACATTGCATCAGGATACCCAGATTTACCAGCTGGACTGGAGGGTGCACCTGAAGTTGCCCTTTGGTCATGCCTGAATAGTAGAGTGAGCTGCTTAGTCACTTGGTTGGTGAGGGGTGAATAAACAGCCTTGCCCTGCTGGGCAATCAGTGTCAGGGTATATTAGTGCTTGCTATTAGGTCTGAGCAAGTGCTGGGCTGTAAGATGTTTTTTGAGTGCTTAGATTGAGAGTTAGACTAGTTTCAAGGGAAAAACTGAAGAGGAGACTTAGTGGAGCCGGGAATAATTTAACCATAGCTAACCAGTACTGCCTGGTGCGCAAAACTGTGCAAACGCGGTTTTTATAGTAGGGAAATGAAAGAGATAGAAATTAGCTCAAAATGGCCAATAAACTACTAACTTCTGGGCTGGAACTACTCCTCCAGGGACAGATAGGTTGCTCAAAGCTCCCCTCTCTCACAGGTGAACAGAGAAACTTCCTTCTATCCAAGTAAGGTATGGGCAACTCAGAAACTAGTATCACAGCCCTGAATTCAGCACTAGCCTAAAAACTGGAATATACTAGCTTAGAAAGGTGGGAAACAAGGATTTTTTTTTTGTTTTTTTTTAAAAAGATAAGGCAAAAACAGTAAAAAATACACTTAAAACTTTAAACGAATACAAATGATCAGAAAAGGCTATCGCACTTTAGTGTGTAGCCTACAACAGTTAAACAAATTATTTAAACAAAAAACAACTTTTTAAAAGTGCAGGCAGTCAAATAAGTACAATATGTGAAAAAAAAAACAAGCTTTTAAATCACAATAAATGCTGGAAAATCTGCATTTAGGCAGAAAACAGTTAAGTACAGCAAGAAAGTACAGAAAACTGATACTTAATTACTCCAAAGTCTCACTCCTAAGCTAAAAGTCTTGTATCAGTCTAAGGCTTTCTAGTGCTACCCAGTAGGTTAGTTACAGGAAAGATGGGAAATAAGCACATATGTCATCTTTTAAACCAGAAAGTTGAAAGAGACGGACAAATTGTCCAAATGGTCAAACTACAATTTCTGGGACGGCAACCTCTCTTCTCGTGGTAGACAGGCTACCTAGTGCTTACCACTCCCACTGATAAGCTAGAAGTCTTTCCTCCAACACAGAAAGGCTTGCAGGGCTCAGAAGCTTTCCAACAGTCCTGGATACAGCAACTCTGCACCTGGACTAGGCTAGTTACAGAAAAGGTGGGAAACAAGCGCAAGTGCGGCTTTTAAGTCAGAAAGTTTAAAGAGATGGAAAAAAACAGCCCAAACGGCCAACAGCTACAATTTCTGGGCCAGAAACCACTCCTCTTGCGGTAGATAGGCTACCTAATGCTTACCACTCCCACTGATAAGCTAGAAGGCTTCCCTCCAACACAGAAAGGCTTGGGGTGGGCTCAGAAGCTTACAAAGAGTCCTGGATACAGCAAATCTGTACCTGGACTAGACTAGTTACAGGAAAGGTGGGGAACAAGTACAGATGTAGGCTTTTAAGCCAGCAAGTTGAAAGAGATAGAAAACTGCCCAAACGGCCAAATAATTTACAATTTCTGGGCCAAAACACACTCTTCCTGTGGAGTATAGGTTACCTAGTGCTTACCACTCCCACTGATAAGCTAGAAGGCTTTCCTCCAACACAGAAAGGCTTGGGGGCTCAGAAGCTTACTAACAATCCTGGATACAGCAACTCTGTAACTGGACTAGGCTAGTTATAGGAAAGGTGGGAAATGGGCACAAGTGCGGCTTTCAAGGCAGAAAGTTGAAAGAGATGGAAAAAAACTGCTCAAACAGCCAGTAGCTACAATTTATGGGCCAGGGACCACTCCTCTTGTGGTAGATAGGCTACCTGATGCTTACCACTCCCACTGATAAGCTAGAAGGCTTCCCTCCAACACGGAAAGGCTTGGGGGACTCATAAGCTTACAAAGAGTCCTGGATACAGCAAATCTGTACCTGGACTAGACTAGTAACAAGAAAGGCAGGAAACAAGCGCAAACACAGGCTTTTAAATCAGAAGTTTGAAAGATGGTAAAGCTTCCCAAACAGACAATAAACTATACTTTCTGGGCCAGAAACCACTCCTCCTATGGTAGATAAGTTACCTAGTGCTTACCACTCCCAACAGAGAAGGGCTTGGGGGCTCAGAAGCTTACCAACAGTCCTGGATACAGCAAATCTGTACCTGGATTACACTAGTTATAGGAACGGCGTGGACCAAATGCAAAACGGGATTTTAACCAGAAAGTAGAAAGAGATGGAAAAACTGCTGAAACGGCCAATGAACTACAGTTTCAGGGCCAAAACCCACTCTTCCCATGGTAGATAGGCTATCTAGTGCTTACCACTCCCACTGATAAGCTAGAAGGCTTCCATCCAACACAGAAAGGCTTGGGGGGCTCAGAAGCTTACCAACTGTCCTGGATACAGCAAGTTTGTATCTGGACTTAACTAGTTACAGGAAATGCAGGAAACAAGCTTAGAATTTTTTTTTGTTACAGAAAAGCAACTAAAACAGCAGTAAATACAATTCAAATTGTAGTGCAGGCCAGCACACCCGAGCGTGTAGCAACACTACGGCAAATACAGTTCAAATAAATGCAATTAAATTAACAAATGAATTAAAAACAAGTGCAGAAGGCAGTAAATTAGAAGGCTACTAACAAGCAGTAATAAGTGCAGAGTAAGAGCGACTGAACAGATAACAACATGCAGAACAGCAACTAAGACAGTTACATCAAGAGCAGATGAATAATACATATATATATATATATATATATATATATATATATATATATATATATATATATATCTATATATATACATTTTTTTTTTTTTTTGAGGGAAGGAACAGAGCAGGATTAAGAGGCTACAGGGGTTGTGCTTCCCAAATGCTCTCTTTGTACACAGTAGGAGTGCCTGAAATCAGAATATGATCTCACTGCACTCAGTTGAGCGAGCAAATGAGATGCACCCAGAAGGAGTATCCAAATACAAATCTACAAGAGGGGCGGGCAATTTCAAAGCCACAAACATTAATACCAAAACAAGAACAGGGAAGGTGGATGGGGAACTAACTGTAGAGAGACAGCCACAACTTCAATTGAGTTAATATTCAGTGAAAAACACAAATAAATAAATTAAATACAGTACTATATGCAAAAGAGCAGATAAAAGTGTACTTAAATTCACTTATACGTCCAGCTGATTTCAGGTAGATGTTAGCCGGTCAAAGCTCTATAGTGAAATACATTCACGTAACATCCAGCAAATATCAATGAGTACATCTCTGTGAATACATCGTTTTAGAACACAATAGGCTAGACAAGTGTAAATGCTCCACTGTACGTCCTGCATACACCAAGAATTTCCATCAACAAAAACACAATATGGCCTCACTATGAAAATGACACTATTATATTAAAAGACATCTATATCAAAGTCTATCTAGGGGAGCAGTTGCTAAAGTTCACATTAAACATTGATTTAGAGGCAGTCATTAAGTACTCTAGGGGGAGAAGTTTGGTAGATTAAGACTTAGGAGGCAGTCGCTAATAAACCGCGGTCTGCCTGCAGTCTAGGTAAAGTTACCACGAGGTGGACACAAACTTTATGAAGATACACTGCTTATGGACAACAATTTAAGCAAAGCAGTCGTTGAAGACAAAGGCTAAGCTAAGTTGCAGCTATTTGTCTCATCTAAACAGTAGTTAAGTCCATATCAAGTAATCAAAGCTCCTACCAAGTAATCTTAATTTAAGTAATGTAAAGGAGAAAAAAATATGGCAGGTAACAACTGTGGCAGCGGTCGCTATAAAGTACGAATGGCCTGTACCCTTGTTAATGCTGTCTTGTGGTGGATACAGCCTTATCAGAGGTACCTAGCTTGTAAACTAAAAAAATAGCAGGGATGAATTCTCTGTAAGCCAGATGAGAAGCCTAACAGATATTGTTGCAGCACATACACGTCCCAAGAGGAGTGTTTAGTCCCCTCATGCACTAAGACAAAACTAGGAATTGAAGCTCATTTTGGCGTTCGCTTTCTGTAGAGCGCTTAAATATACTAGTACAAACAACAAATTAGATAGTACTGTGGTCGGTGAACATTTACTATAAAACCCTCATGCACTAATGACAAAACTAGGAACTGAAGCTCATTTTGGCATTCGCTTTATGTAGAGCGCTTAAATATGCTAGTACAAATAACAAAATAGTACGTTGGTTGGTGATTAATTACAATAAAACCATCATTAAATAATGCTTAGACTAACAGATTAGACAGAACCTTGTTTGGTGAACAACATGTACAATAAACTCCACAACAAAATGGACTTGACTTACAAGGGCTAGCACACTACCACGGAGACATGACTGGTCCGGGTTTGGGCTTTATTGAAAATGGCGCCGAATGCGCAGATAGCTATGAAACCTCTGATTTCCCGGTGCAGTTTCTCAGGGTTTCACATTCAGGCTTGCGGTACAGCAAGATTTTTCTGCCTTAGAATGCATCAGAGCTGGATCCAGCACTAAGCAACTTGGGCAGTTGCCTAGGGCCCACTGACTTGGGGGAGGGGACTGCCACAACATTTAATTTTTAATTAAACAATTAACAAAAATGACACTACTACTTTATTTGTCCATGCACGTGTACATCTTTAAAGATGCACTCTGCGTCTGTGAAATGCATCTTTAGTACAGCACATGCATACAGATTTAAATCTGGGAGTTTCCTGCTGCTTTTGGATATAACTTGGCTGATACGAGACATTTGGAACTGCTACTGCTACACTGTGAGATTAATTTGGAACTGCACCCTTGAAAAGATAAGCATTCCTGTGGTGTGTGTTTAACTTGCTCAGGCTCAAACCCTGTACGTTGGTGACAGAAGACAATAGCCCGAATCCTCCACACCATCTACAGACTGCTCATCATGAGTGCATTTTCAAGGAATGTGAGTTTCAATGCATTTTCAGGGAATTGTGAGTTTCAGTACATTTTCAAGGAATTGTGAGTTTCAATGGAAGAGAAGTTTACTGTTGCTCATGCTAAGTCTGTTTTGTGTAGCAAATGGCCATCAGATTGTAGAATTTGATAGCAGTGTTTGTAGTACACCAGCTAGTGTTTTTGTCTTTGGTGCAAAAAGTTGTGGGTTCTACTCCCACACCATGTAGATGGGTTCCTGATACTGCAGTGCCTTTTAAGGGGAGATGGAATACTGCATTCCTAAGTATGTCCTCTTTTGAATGAGATGCTTAGTAACTATGAACTTGTTATTAATTTGCCACCCATTTCCTGTTGTAATATTACCAGCTTAACATTTTTTTAATGTTATATAGGCAAGTTATTCTTCAATGGCAGCAGGCACTGAATTTGTAAATGAGACAGTGAAATGTAAAGTTGCTTGCCAGTAGCAACCTCTTCATTAGTTACAGGTCTCTTTAAAATGGAGTTATTCGGATGACTTTTACTTCTGCAGAGATTGCACATATGGACTAATATTGGTGGATTTTAATGACAGAACTTTGAGTGGTCTTTTATGGTTGAAATGCTCTGAAATGGGTAGTTTTGTCATTATTGGTTCACATGTTTTGTTTCACTGCTTACAGGAAAAATGTTCAAAACTACACATTTAAAACACTAACAAATGGTGCTGTATTATATAATTTAATACAATCAGGAAGGTGAATCAAAGAACAGATGCATGCGTGTGTATGGGGGCCTATGGTCTGAAAACAGCCCAAAGGTAAACTTAATCCACCACTAGCCAGATGCAGCTTCTTTGCATGTGGGTTCCAATGCAGTTTCAATGAATGTGAGTTTTAAGGGCAGATAAGTTTACTGTTTATGCTAAGTTTGTTTTCATTGCGAGACTGTATTGTTTTGTTTAGCAAATGGCTATCAGTGTTTGTGCTATAAGAATTGAAATAAAAGTTTTAAATTAAATCCAAGCCTGTAATCATTGTAGAAGTAAAGAAGAAAATAGTATGTGCACTGACAGATCTGAACAGTGTTTATGGTAACTGAGGAGAAATAGCCAAGTAATCAGACATTGGAATGGCTGGGGGGGGGGGGTCTAATCCATTACATTTTCCTAGAGCCCCATTTGACCATGATTTGGCTAGGGTACACATCACTGTTTCATCCTAACTGCCTCACTCAGTCAAAATGAGAATCACAAAAAGGACATGGATCTAGCTGAAATGCAGATTGTGAATGCTGAAGACACAGTCTGAGATGAACAGAATCTCATCTTTTGGCAAAAAGTTCTTATATTGAACAGAATCTAATTCTGCTGCTAAGAAGGTAACTCAAAGATTTCATGCCACTTGTGACTTCTGGGCACACAGGGTTAGGGCCACCTTCTGGAAGCAATATGGTGATTTGCAATGCTGATAGACATTTTGCAGTACATGGTGCCTGGATCAGGCAATCATCTATATATGGGTGGATATGGATCACCTTTAGTTCTGCAAAATACAATTACTGGTGCCAGACATTTGGTAAATACTCTGAGTAGATTTGAAAAGTCAAATGGTAAGGCCCCAAAACGTGTTGGATAGATTAGATAGGAAAGCAAGAAGGATGCTTCATGCTCATCAAATGATTTATAAAAATCACTGCATATCAAGATTATATCTTCCCCATTCTGAAGGAGGGATGGGCCTCCTTGAAATTGATTACATGTATAGATCTGCAATTGTGGGAGTCCACACATATCTGCTGACCTCACAAGACCCAAATGTAGTGAAATATTTGAAACATGAGGAGAATAGATCTAAGATGACTTCTTTGCTTAATCTAGTTGAAGCATATCGGCATCAAGCAGGAATGGAAATCAAACCAGAAGTAGATAAAAAAACAGGCAACAACTGAATGTGCCTAAAACAAAAGAAAGAATATAAGGTGAAGGACCAGATGAGAAGGCAAGAAATGTGGAAAATGCATAAATATAGTTGCAAGTATAGAAAACTTCTGGAAGAACCTCATGTTGATCACAAAAGAACACAGGAATGGTTAAGGAGAGGCAAATTCAAACCAAGAGATGAAAGGCTACTACTGGAGGCACAAAATAGTGGGCTATGTATACATTGGTTTACAAAGTCCATTGAACATGTGGGAGAAACAGACAAATGTAGATTTTGCAGAACAGAATTGGAAACAGTTGAACACCTTGTGGCTGATTGCAGTATACTAACAGCAGAAAGACTGTATACTGAAAGGCATAATAATGTGGCAAGACTGTTGCACTGGGGATTGTGCAAACATTATGGTACTGAAGTGGCTAAAAATACTGGAAATATGAGCCACAAAGCATCATAGAAAATGAGGAAGTCTACCAACAGTTCAAAAGATAGATGCTAGAAAACCAGATGTAGTGGTCCATGAAAAGAAGACAAAAGTAGCATTGATCATTGAAATCACCACACCCAGTGACTACAGTGTCCTGCACAGAGAGAGACACAAAGTCATAAAATATCATAATTTTCAGGCAGAAATGAGAGCAATGTCAAAGAAAGATACCCAGATAGTTCCAATAGTAGTAGGAGCAATAGGTCTTATAAAAAGAGTCTACAGTCATATTTAGATATGTTACCAATGCATGTAACCCTGTACGAATTGCAGAAGGAGTCATTACTGGGCACACTGCGGGTGCTGCGAAGAGCACTACTGGCTGACATTAAAGAGTGAAACAATACTAATTTCATGAACTTTAATCATACTTTGAGTTAGGAATGGGGTCCATTTCCATCACGGTATTAGAATTATTTATTTTATTTATTTATTTTATTTTACATTTGTTAACCGGGAGAGTCCGACTGGATGCATGTCCATTTTCAGCGGAGGCCCGGGGAGAAAAGCTCCAAGTACATAACAGACATATGAACATTGTTAATGCAAAAAAAGGAAGATAGTTGAGTTCTAAATACAATATAAAGATACATCACATCTTGGGAAAAAAAAACCAACAGCAGCATATAAAAAAAAAAAACATAGGTCAAACCCAAAAACTTTGAAGGAGTTAGCAATAAGACACAATATAAACAACAAAATCTAGAGATTTCTGAAAAGTATAAAAAACAAATATGGACATGGGAAAGAAAAAGATATTTGATATGGTGCAATATTTATGCAAAGGAGAAAGTCAAAGTAATTAATATAAAGAAGGCAGCCACAAAGCTATTTGAAAAGAAATATAGGCAAAGACATCCAGATATGGAAAATTTCACAATAAAAAAATAATATTAAAAAGAGAGACAGTAGAAAAGAAGATTAGTAAAGTAGAAGCTAAAAAATAGAATTTGAAGTTATGGAGTGCCTGTGAAGTGAATGATTTGGTATAGGTCTAACACAGGTTACATTACAGCATGATGGAGTGAGTCCACAAAGTAAAGAGAAACAGGAAGACCAGGAGACATCCGAAGAAGAAATATGGACATGGGAAAGAAAAAGAGATTTACTATGGTGTAATGCTTATGCAAAGGAGAAAGCAAAACTAACCAATCCAAAAAGAGCAGCACCAAAGATATTTGAAGAGAAATTCAGGCAAAGGAATCCAGACATGGAAAACTTTACAATACGAAAAATAAGAAGACAAAGAGGAAAAGTAGAAAAGGAATTTAGTCCTGGAGAAGTTAAAGAAATAGAAATGGAGGTTATGGAGTACCTGCAAAGTGAAGGATTCAGTGCAGAAAATCTAATTTAGAAAGCACCACAACAGGATAGAGCAATGGCTATCCAAATTAAGGGGAAACCAGTGGAACAGGAAGCAATTGGTGAGGTGCCATATGAAGATATTTTGGAGCCTTCCACAAGAAAGCAGTATAAAAGTTCACTTGAAGCTGGACAGCAAAGGAAGGAACAGGAAACTCTGATGCAGTCAATGTTGAGGAGTGATAGGCCAGTGACTTCCCATATGACAGAGCAACAGATGGCACAGAATGAAATTGAAGAGAATGTGCTACAGGAAGATGCTATAGAACTTTCCATAGAATGCCCGCAGGAAACAGAAAACAAGGGATGTGCACTCACTTTAGAAGAAGCTGAGCTAAGAGAAGAGTTGCTTGATTTAATAGAGATAGATAGACATATTAAGTTCCAACAAGTTTGTCTTATGTTTGAAGTTAACTGTTGAGGCTGCTCACTCAAGTGCACTAGCCTGTGTTAAGTATTTACTGTGCATTTTCTGCTGTTTGTCTTGTAAAAAAAGAAAAAAAAAAAACAAAAAAATCCTTGTTTCCTGCCTTTCCTGACCTAGAATAGTCCCTAATACAGGTATTGTTGTATTCTGGACTTTAGAATAGTTCCTGTGTTGCCCATTTCCTTACTTGGATAGAAGGAAGCTTCTTTGTTCACCAGTGGGAGTGGGGAGCATTGAGCAGCCTATCTGTCCCTGGAGGAGTGATCTCAGCACAAGAATCTTGTAGTTTATTGGCCGTTTTGGGCTAATTTCTAGCTCTTTCAAGTCCACTGTATAAAAACCCTCTTTGGCATGGTTTTTCACTTGTTCCAACTCAGCAACAGCTCGTCGTGCTCCTGCCGAGTGGTGCTAGCAGCAGAGAGATGAAAAGAGTGACTGCTACCAAGATTTAAGTATATTTTACTGCTATTACCTGTGCAACCATGTATTCTCACCGAAAAGCGAGTTTAATCTGCCCTTTTGCCTGTTTTAAGCTTGTTTTTGCAAATTTCATACCTGCACTTTTAAAGTTTGTCTTTTGTTTGAATTTGACTGTTGAGGCTGATCACTCAAGTGCACTACCCTGTGTTAAGTATTTACTCTGCATTTTTTGCTGTTTGTCTTGTAAAAAAAGAAGAAAAAAAAACAAATCAGTGTTTCCCGCTGTTCCTAACCTAGAATAGTCCCTAATACAGGCATTGCTGTAATCTGGACTTTAGAATAGTTCCTGTGTTGCCCATTTCCTTACTTGGATAGAAGGAAACTTCTTTGTTCACCAGTGGGAGTGGGAAGCTTTGAGCAGCCTATCTGTCCCTGGAGGAGTGATATCAGCACAAGAATGTTGTAGTTTATTGGCCACTTTCGGCTAATTTCTAGCTCTTTCAAGTCCCTGTATAAAAACCCACTTTGGCGCGGTTATTCACTTGTTCCAACTCAGCAACAGCTGTTCATGGTCCTGCAGAGGGTGCTAGCAGCAGAGAGATGAAAAGAGTGACTGCTACCAAGATATAAGTATATTTTACTGCTATTACCTTTGCAACCGTCTATTCTCACTGAAAAGTGAGGTTAATCTGCTCTTTTGCCTGTTTTAAGCTTGTGTTTGCAAATTTCATACCTGCACTTTAAAAGTTTGTCTTTTGTTTGAATTTAACTGTTGAGGCTGCTCAGTCAAGTGCGCTACCCTGTGTTAAGTATTTACTGTGCATTTTCTGCTGTTTGTCTTGTAAAAACAGAAAAAAAAACAAGAAGATATCCTTATTTCCCGCATTTCCTGACCTGATATAGTCCCTAATACAGGCATTGCTGTATTCTGGACTTTAGAATAGTTCCTGTGTTGCCCATTTCCTTACTTGGATAGAAGGAAGCTTATTTGTTCAACAGTGGGAGTGGGGAGCATTGAGCAGCCTTTCTGTCCCTGGAGGAGTGATCTCAGCACAAGAATCTTGTAGTTTATTGGCTGTTTTGGGCTAAGTTCTAGCTCTTTCAAGTCCCCTGTATAAAAACCCGCTTTGGCGTGGTTTTTCGCTTGTTACAACTCAGCAGCAGCTCTTCGTGGTCCTGCAGAGTGGTGCTAGCAGCAGAGAGACAAAAAGAGTGACTGCTACCAAGATTTATGTATATTTTCATGCTATTACCTGTGCAACCGTCCATTCTCACCGAAAAGCGAGTTTAATCTGCTCTTTTGCCTGTTTTAAGCTTGTTTTTGCAAATTTCATACCTGCACTTTTAAAGTTTGTCTTTTGTTTGAATTTTACTGTTGAGGCTGCTCACTCAAGTGCGCTAGCCTGTGTTAAGTATTTATTGTGCATTTTCTGCTGTTTGTCTTGTAAAAAAAGAAAAAAATATATCCTTGTTTCCAGCATTTCCTGACCTAGAATAGTCCCTAATACAGGCATTGCTGTATTCTGGACTTTAGAATACTTCCGGTGTTGCCCATTTCCTTACTTGGCTAGAAGGAAGCTTCTTTGTTCACCAGTGGGAGTGTGGAGCTTTGAGCAGCCTATCGGTCCCTGGAGGAGTGATCTCAGCCCAAGAATCTTGCAGTTTATTGGCTGTTTTGGGCTAATTTCTAGCTCTTTCAAGTCCCCTGTATAAAAACCCGCTTTGGCTCCTTGTGGTCCTGCAGAGTGGTGCTAGCAGCAGAGAGAGGAAAAAAGTGACTGCTACCAAGATTTAAATATATTTTACTGCTATTACCTGTGCGACCCTCTTTTCTTGCTGAAAAGCGAGTTTAATCTGCTCTTTTGCCTGTTTTAAGCTTGTTTTTGCAAATTTCATACCTGCACTTTTAAAGTTTGTCTTTTGTTTGAATTTAACGGGTGAGGCTGCTCACTGAAGTGCGCTAGCCTGTGTTAAGTATTTACTGTGCATTTTCTGTTGTTTGTCTTGTAAAAAAAGAAAAAAAAATCCTTGTTTCCAGCCTTTCCTGACCTAGAATAGTCCCTAATACAGGCATTGCTGTATTCTGAACTTAAGAATAGTTCCTGTGTTGCCCATTTCCTTACTTGGATAGAAGGAAGCTTCTTTGTTCACCAGTGGGAGTGGGGAGCTTTGAGCAGCCTATCTGTCCCTGGAGGATTGATCTCAGCACAAGAATCTTGTAGTTTATTGGTCGTTTTGGGCTACTTTCTAGCTCTTTCAAGTCCCCTGTATAAAAACCCGCTTTGGCATAGTTTTTCGCTTGTTCCTACTCAGCAACAGCTCCTCGTGGTCCTGCAGAGTGGTGCTAGCAGCAGAGAGACAAAAAGAGTGACTGCTACCAAGATTTAAGTATATTTTACTGCTATTACCTGTGGGACCATCTATTCTCGCCCAAAAGTGAGTTTAATCTGCTCTTTTGCCTGTTTTAAGCTTCTTTGTTCACCAGTGGGAGTGTGGAGCTTTGAGCAGCCTATCTGTCCCTGGAGGAGTGATCTCAGCCCAAGAATCTTGCAGTTTATTGGCCATTTTGGGCTAATTTCTAGCTCTTTCAAGTCCCCTGTGTAAAAACCCGGTTTGGCGTGGTTTTTCGCTTGTTACAACTCAGCAACAGCTCCTCGTGGTCCTGCAGAGTGGTGCTAGCAGCAGAGAGACGAAAAGAGTGACTGTTATCAAGATTTAAGTATATTTTACTGCTATTACCTGTGCAACCAGCTATTCTCACCAAAAAGCGAGTTTAATCTGCTCTTTTGCCTGTTTTAAGCTTGTTTTTGCAAATTTCATATCTGCACTTTTAAAGATTGTCTTTTGTTTGAATTTAACTGTTGAGGCTGCTCACTCAAATGTGCTAGCCTGTGTTAAGTATTTACTGTGCATTTTGTGCTATTTGTCTTCTAAAAAAAGAAAAAAAAAGAAAAAATATCCTTGTTTCCCGCCTTTACTGACCTAGAAGAGTCCCTAATACAGGCATTGCTGTATTCTCGACTTTAGAATAGTTCCTGTGTTGCCCATTTCCTTACTTGGATAGAAGGAAGCTTCTTTGTTCACCAGTGGGAGTGGGGAGCTTTGAGCAGCCTATCTGTCCGTGGAGCAGTGATCTCAGCACAAGACTCTTGTAGTTTATTGGCTGTTTTGGGCTAATTTCTAGCTCTTTCAAGTCCCCTGTATAAAAACCCGCTTTGGTGCATTTTTCCGCTTGTTACAACTCAGCAACAGCTCCTCGTGGTCCTGCAGAAGGGTGCTAGCAGCAGAGAGATGAAAAGAGTGACTGCTACCAAGATTACGTATATTTTACTGCTATTACCTGTGCGACCATCTATTCTCGCCGAAAAGCTAGTTTAATCTGTTCTTTTGCCTGTTTTAAGCTTGTTTTTGCAAATTTCATACCTGCACTTTTAAAGTTTGTTTTTTGTTTGAATTTAACTGTTGAGGCTGCTCACTCAAGTGTGCTAGCCTGTGTTAAGTATTTACTGTGCATTTTCTGCTGTTTGTCTTGTAAAAAAAAAAAAACAAGAAAATATCCTTGTTTCCCGCATTTCCTGACCTGAAATAGTCCCTAATACAGGCATTGCTGTATTCTGGACTTTAGAATAGTTCCTGTGTTGCCCATTTCCTTTCTTGGATAGAAGGAAGCTTATTTGTTCACCAGTGGGAGTGGGGAGCATTGAGCAGCCTTTCTGTCCCTGGAGGAGTGATCTCAGCACAAGAATCTTGTAGTTTATTGGCTGTTTTGGGCTAAGTTCTAGCTCTTTCAAGTCCCCTGTATAAAAACCCGCTTTGGCGTGGTTTTTCGCTTGTTCCAACTCAGCAACAGCTCCTCGTGGTTCTGCAGAGTGGTGCTAGCAGCAGAGAGACGAAAAGAGTGACTGCTACCAAGATTTATGTATATTTTCCTGCTATTACCTGTGCGACCATCCATTCTCGCCGAAAAGCGAGTTTAATCTGCTCTTTTGCCTGTTTTAAGCTTGTTTTTGCAAATTTCATACCTGCACTTTTAAAGTTTGTCTTTTGTTTGAATTTTACTGTTGAGGCTGCTCACTCAAGTGCGCTACCCTGTGTTAAGTATTTACTCTGCATTTTCTGCTGTTTGTCTTGTAAAAAAAAAAAACATATCCTTGTTTCCAGCGTTTCCTGACCTAGAATAGTCCCTAATACAGGCATTGCTGTATTCTGGACTTTAGAATAGTTCCTGTGTTGCCCATTTTTTTACTTGGATAGAAGGAAGCTTCTTTGTTCACCAGTGGGAGTGGGGAGCTTTGAGCAGCCTATCTGTCCCTGGAGGAGTGATCTCAGCCCAAGAATCTTGCAGTTTATTGGCCATTTTGGGCTAATTTCTAGCTCTTTCAAGTCCCCTGTATAAAAACCCACTTTGGTGCGGCTTTTCACTTGTTCCAACTCAGCAGCAGCTCCTCGTGGTCCTGCAGAGTGGTGCTAGCAGCAGAGAGAGGAAAAGAGTGACTGCTACCAAGATTTAAATACATTTTACTGCTATTACCTGTGCGACCGTCTATTCTTGCTGAAAAGTGAGTTTAATCTGCTCTTTTACCTGTTTTAAGCTTGTTTTTGCAAATTTCATACCTGCACTTTTAAAGTTTGTCTTTTGTTTGAATTGAACTGTTGAGGCTGCTCACTCAAGTTCGCTAGCCTGTGTTAAGTATTTACTCTGCATTTTCTGCTGTTTGTCCTTGTAAAAAAAGAAAAAAAAAATCCTTGTTTCCCACCTTTCCTGACATATTATAGTCCCTAATACAGGCATTCCTGTATTCTGGACTTTAGAATAGTTCCTGTGTTGCCCATTTCCTTACTTGGCTAGAAGGAAGCTTCTTTGTTCACCAGTGGGAGTGGGGAGCTTTGAGCAGCCAATCTGTCCCTGGAGGAGTGATCTCAGCACAAGAATCTTGTAGTTTATTGGCTGTTTTGGGCTAATTTCTAGCTCTTTCAAGTCCCCTGTATAAAAACCCACTTTGGCGTGGTTTTTCGCTTGTTCCAACTCAGCAACAGCTCCTTGTGGTCCTGCAGAGTGGTGCTAGCAGCAAAGAGAGGAAAAGAGTGACTGCTACCAAGATTTAAGTATATGTTATTCGTATTACCTATGCGACCATCTATTCTTGCTGAAAAGCAAGTTTAATTTGCTCTTTTGCCTGTTTTAAGCTTGTTTTTGCAAATTTCATACCTGCACTTTTAAAGTTTGTCTTTTGTTTGAAATTAATGGGTGAGGCTGCTCACTGAAGTGCGCTAGCCTGTGTTAAGTATTTACTGTGCGTTTTCTGTTGTTTGTCTTGTAAAAAAACAAAAATAAAAATCCTTGTTTCCCACCTTTCCTGACCTGAAACAGTCCCTAATACAGACATTGCTGTATTCTGGACTTTAGAATAGTTCCTGTATTGCCCATTTCCTTATTTGGATAGAAGGAAGCTTATTTGTTCACCAGTTGGAGTGGGGAGCATTGAGCAGCCTTTCCGTGCCTGGAGGAGTGATCTCAGCACAAGAATCTTGTAGTTTATTGGCTGTTTTGGGCTACGTTCTAGCTCTTTCAAGTCCCCTGTATAAAAACCCTCTTTGGCGCGGTTTTTCACTTGTTCCAACTCAGCAACAGCTCCTCGTGGTCCTGCAGAGTGGTGCTAGCAGCAGAGAGACGAAAAGAGTGACTGCTACCAAGATTTAAGTATATTTTACTGCTATTACCTGTGCAACCGTCCATTCTCACCGAAAAGCGAGTTTAATCTGCTCTTTTGCCTGTTTTAAGCTTGTTTTTGCAAATTTCATACCTGCATTTTTAAAGTTTGTCTTTTGTTTGAATTTTACTGTTGAGGCTGCTCACTCAAGTGCGCTACCCTGTGTTAAGTATTTACTCTGCATTTTCTGCTGTTTGTCTTGTAAAAAAAAAAAACATATCCTTGTTTCCAGCGTTTCCTGACCTAGAATAGTCCCTAATACAGGCATTGCTGTATTCTGGACTTTAGAATAGTTCCTGTGTTGCCCATTTTTTTACTTGGATAGAAGGAAGCTTCTTTGTTCACCAGTGGGAGTGGGGAGCTTTGAGCAGCCTATCTGTCCCTGGAGGAGTGATCTCAGCCCAAGAATCTTGCAGTTTATTGGCCATTTTGGGCTAATTTCTAGCTCTTTCATGTCCCCTGTATAAAAACCGACTTTGGTGCAGTTTTTCGCTTGTTCCAACTCAGCAACAGCTCCTCGTGGTCCTGCCGAGTGGTGCTAGTAGCAGAGAGATGAAAAGAGTGACTGCTACCAAGATTTAAATACATTTTACTGCTATTACCTGTGCGACCGTCTATTCTTGCTGAAAAACAAGTTTAATCTGCTCTTTTACCTGTTTTAAGCTTGTTTTTGCAAATTTCATACCTGCACTTTTAAAGTTTGTCTTTTGTTTGAATTGAACTGTTGAGGCTGCTCACTCAAGTTCGCTAGCCTGTGTTAAGTATTTACTCTGCATTTTCTGCTGTTTGTCCTTGTAAAAAAAGAAAAAAAAAATCCTTGTTTCCCACCTTTCCTGACATATTATAGTCCCTAATACAGGCATTCCTCTATTCTGGACTTTAGAATAGTTCCTGTGTTGCCCATTTCCTTACTTGGCTAGAAGGAAGCTTCTTTGTTCACCAGTGGGAGTGGGGAGCTTTGAGCAGCCAATCTGTCCCTGGAGGAGTGATCTCAGCACAAGAATCTTGTAGTTTATTGGCTGTTTTGGGATAATTTCTAGCTCTTTTAAGTCCCCTGCATAAAAACCCGCTTTGGCGTGGTTTTTCGGTTGTTCCAACTCAGCAACAGCTCCTTGTGGTCCTGCAGAGTGGTGCTAGCAGCAAAGAGAGGAAAAGAGTGACTGCTACCAAGATTTAAGTATATGTTATTCGTATTACCTATGCGACCATCTATTCTTGCTGAAAAGCAAGTTTAATTTGCTCTTTTGCCTGTTTTAAGCTTGTTTTTGCAAATTTCATACCTGCACTTTTAAAGTTTGTCTTTTGTTTGAAATTAATGGGTGAGGCTGCTCACTGAAGTGCGCTAGCCTGTGTTAAGTATTTACTGTGCATTTTCTGTTGTTTGTCTTGTAAAAAAAGAAAAATAAAAATCCTTGTTTCCCGCCTTTCCTGACCTAGAATAGTCTCTAATACAGGCATTGCTGTATTCTGGACGTAAGAATAGTTCCTGTGTTGCCCATTTCCTTACTTGGATAGAAGGAAGCTTCTTTGTTCAACAGTGGGAGTGGGGAGCTTTGAGCAGCCTATCTGTCCCTGGAGGAGTGATCTCAGCACAAGAATCTTGTAGTTTATTGGCCGTTTTGGGCTAATTTCTAGCTCTTTCAAGTCCCCTGTATAAAAACGTGCTTTGGCATAGTTTTTCGCTTGTTCCTACTCAGCAACAGCTCCTCGAGGTCCTGCAGAGTGGTGCTAGCAGCAGAGAGACAAAAAGAGTGACTGCTACCAAGATTTAAGCATATTTTACTGCTATTACCTGTGGGACCATCTATTCTGGCCAAAAAGCGAGTTTAATCTGCTCTTTTGCCTGTTTTAAGCTTGTTTTTGAAAATTTTATACCTCCACTTTTAATGTTTGTCTTTTGTTTGAATTTAACTCTTGAGGCTGCTCACTCAAGTGCGCTAGCCGGTGTTAAGTATGTACTCTCAATTTTCTGCTGTTTGTCTTGTAAAAAAAAAAAAACAAAAAAAAATCCTTGTTTCCCACCTTTCCTGACCTGAAACAGTCCCTAATACAGACATTGCTGTATTCTGGACTTTAGAATAGTTACTGTGTTGCCCATTTCCTTTCTTGGATAGAAGGAAGGTTCTTTGTTCACCAGTGGGAGTGGGGAGCATTGAGCAGCCTAACTGTCCCTGGAGGAGTGATCTCAACACAAGAATCTTGTAGTTTATTGGGTGTTTTGGGCTAAGTTCTAGCTCTTTCAAGCCCCCTCTATAAACATCCACTTTGGCGTGGTTTTTCGCTTGTTCCAACTCAGCAACAGCTCCTCGTGGTCCTGCAAAGTGGTGCTAGCAGCAGATAGATGAAAAGAGTGACTGCTACCAAGATTTAAGTGTATTTTACTGCTGTTACCAGTTTGACCATCTCTTCTCACCAAAAAGCTAGTTTAATCTGCTCTTTTGCCTGTTTTAAGCTTGTTTTTGCAAATTTCCTACCTGCACTTTTAAAGTTTGTCTTTTGTTTGAATTTAACTGTTGGGGCTGCTCACTCAAGTGTGCTAGCCTGTCTTAAGTATTTACTGTGCATTTTCTGTTGTTTGCGTTCTAAAAAAAGAAAAAAAGACCCCAAAAAAATCCTTGTTTCTCGCCTTTCCTAACCTAGAATAGTCCCTAATATAGGCATTGCTGTAGTCTGGACTTTAGAATAGTTCCTGTGTTGCCCATTTCCTTACTTGGATAGAAGTAAGCTTCTTTGTCCACCAGTGGGAATGGGGAGCTTTGAGCAGCCAATCTATCTCTGGAGGAGTGATCTCAGCACAAGAATCTTGTAGTTTATTGTCCGTTTTGGGCTAATTTCTAGCTCTTTCAAGTCCCCTGTATAAAAACCCACTTTGGCCTGGTTTTTCGCTTGTTCCAACTCAGCAACAGCTCCTTGTAGTCCTGCCAAGTGGTGCTAGCAGCAGAGAGACGAAAAGAGTGACTGCTACCAAGATTTAAGTATATGTTACTGCTATTACCTGTGCAACTGGCTATTCTCACTGAAAAGTGAGTTTAATCTGCTCTTTTGCCTGTTTTAAGCTTGCTTTTGCAGATTTCATACCTGCACTTTAAAAGTTTGTCTTTTGTTGGAATTTAACTGTTGAGGCTGCTCACTCAAGTGTGCTAGCCTGTGTTAAGTATTTACTGTGCATTTTCTGCTGTTTGTCTTGTAAAAAAAGAAAAAAAAAATCCTTGTTTCCCACCTTTCCTGACCTAGAATAGTCCCTAATACAGGCATTGCTGTATTCTGGACTTTAGAATAGTTCCTGTGTTGCCCATTTCCTTACTTGGATAGAAGGAAGCTTCTTTGTTCACCAGTGGGAGTGGGGAGCTTTGAGCAGCCTATCTGTTCCTGGAGAAGTGATCTCAGCACAAGAATCATGTAGTTTATTGGCCGTTTTGGGCTAATTTCTAGCTCTTTCAAGTCCCCTGTATAAAAACCTGCGTTGGCGCGGGTTTCGCTTGTTCCAAATCAGCAACAGCTCCTCGTGGTCCTGCACAGTGGTGCTAGCAGCAGAGATGAAAAAGAGTGAGTGCTACCAAGATTTAAGTATACTTTACTGCTATTACCTGTGCGACCATCTATTCCCACCGAAAAGCGAGTTTAATCTGCTCTTTTGTCTGTTTTAAGCTTGTTTTTGCAAATTTCATACCTGCACTTTTAGTTTGTCTTTTGTTTGAATTTAACTGTTGAGGCTGCTCACTCAAGTTGCCTAGCCTGTGTTAAGTATGTACTCTCAATTTTCTGCTGTTTGTCTTGTAAAAAAGAAAAAAAAAAAAAAAATCCTTGTTTCCCACCTTTCCTGACCTGAAACAGTCCCTAATACAGGCATTGCTGTATTCTGGACTTTAGAATAGTTCCTGTGTTGCCCATTTCCTTACTTGGATAGAAGGAAGCTTCTTTGTTCACCAGTGGGAGTGGGGAGCTTTGAGCAGCCTATCTGTCCCTGGAGGAGTGATCTCAGCCCAAGAATCTTGCAGTTTATTGGCCATTTTGGGCTAATTTCTAGCTCTTTCATGTCCCCTGTATAAAAACCGACTTTGGTGCAGTTTTTCACTTGTTCCAACTCAGCAACAGGTCCTCGTGGTCCTGCCGAGTGGTGCTAGTAGCAGAGAGATGAAAAGAGTGACTGCTACCAAGATTTAAGTATATTTTACTGCTATTACCTGTGCGACCATCTATTCTTGCTGAAAAACAAGTTTAATCTGCTGTTTTACCTGTTTTAAGCTTGTTTTTGCAAATTTCATACCTGCACTTTTAAAGTTTGTCTTTTGTTTGAATTGAACTGTTGAGGCTGCTCACTCAAGTTCGCTAGCCTGTGTTAAGTATTTACTCTGCATTTTCTGCTGTTTGTCCTTGTAAAAAAAGAAAAAAAAAACAAAAAAAAATCCTTGCTTCCCACCTTTCCTGACATATTATAGTCCCTAATACAGGCATTCCTGTATTCTGGACTTTAGAATAGTTCCTGTGTTGCCCATTTCCTTACTTGGCTAGAAGGAAGCTTCTTTGTTCACCAGTGGGAGTGGGGAGCTTTGAGCAGCCAATCTGTCCCTGGAGGAGTGATCTCAGCACAAGAATCTTGTAGTTTATTGGCTGTTTTGGGCTAATTTCTAGCTCTTTCAAGTCCCCTGTATAAAAACCCGCTTTGGCGTGGTTTTTCGGTTGTTCCAACTCAGCAACAGCTCCTTGTGGTCCTGCAGAGTGGTGCTAGCAGCAAAGAGAGGAAAAGAGTGACTGCTACCAAGATTTAAGTATATGTTATTCGTATTACCTATGCGACCATCTATTCTTGCTGAAAAGCAAGTTTAATTTGCTCTTTTGCCTGTTTTAAGCTTGTTTTTGCAAATTTCATACCTGCACTTTTAAAGTTTGTCTTTTGTTTGAAATTAATGGGTGAGGCTGCTCACTGAAGTGCGCTAGCCTGTGTTAAGTATTTACTGTGCATTTTCTGTTGTTTGTCTTGTAAAAAAAGAAAAATAAAAATCCTTGTTTCCCGCCTTTCCTGACCTAGAATAGTCTCTAATACAGGCATTGCTGTATTCTGGACGTAAGAATAGTTCCTGTGTTGCCCATTTCCTTACTTGGATAGAAGGAAGCTTCTTTGTTCAACAGTGGGAGTGGGGAGCTTTGAGCAGCCTATCTGTCCCTGGAGGAGTGATCTCAGCACAAGAATCTTGTAGTTTATTGGCCGTTTTGGGCTAATTTCTAGCTCTTTCAAGTCCCCTGTATAAAAACGTGCTTTGGCATAGTTTTTCGCTTGTTCCTACTCAGCAACAGCTCCTCGAGGTCCTGCAGAGTGGTGCTAGCAGCAGAGAGACAAAAAGAGTGACTGCTACCAAGATTTAAGCATATTTTACTGCTATTACCTGTGGGACCATCTATTCTGGCCAAAAAGCGAGTTTAATCTGCTCTTTTGCCTGTTTTAAGCTTGTTTTTGAAAATTTTATACCTCCACTTTTAATGTTTGTCTTTTGTTTGAATTTAACTCTTGAGGCTGCTCACTCAAGTGCGCTAGCCGGTGTTAAGTATTTACTGTCAATTTTCTGCTGTTTGCCTTGTAAAAAAAGAAAAAAAAACAAAACAAAAATCATTGTTTCCCACCTTTCCTGACCTGAAATAGTCCCTAATACAGACATTGCTGTATTCTGGACTTTAGAATAGTTACTGTGTTGCCCATTTCCTTTCTTGGATAGAAGGAAGCTTCTTTGTTCACCAGTGGGAGTGGGGAGCATTGAGCAGCCTAACTGTCCCCGGAGGAGTGATCTCAACACAAGAATCTTGTAGTTTATTGGGTGTTTTGGGCTAAGTTCTAGCTCTTTCATGCCCCCTCTATAAACACCCGCTTTGGCGTGGTTTTTCGCTTGTCCCAACTCAGCAACAGCTCCTCGTGGTCCTGCAAAGTGGTGCTAGCAGCAGATAGACGAAAAGAGTGACTGCTACCAAGATTTAAGTGTATTTTACTGCTGTTACCTGTTTGACCGTCTCTTCTCACCAAAAAGCTAGTTTAATCTGCTCTTTTGCCTGTTTTAAGCTTGTTTTTGCAAATTTCATACCTGCACTTTTAAAGTTTGTCTTTTGTTTGAATTTAACTGTTGAGGCTGTTCACTCAAGTGCGCTAGCCTGTGTTAAGTATTTACTGTGCATTTTCTGTTGTTTGTGTTCTAAAAAAAGAAAAAAAGACCCCAAAAAAATCCTTGTTTCTCACCTTTCCTAACCTAGAATAGTCCCTAATATAGGCATTGCTGTAGTCTGGACTTTAGAATAGTTCCTGTGTTGCCCATTTCCTTACTTGGATAGAAGTAAGCTTCTTTGTCCACCAGTGGGAATGGGGAGCTTTGAGCAGCCAATCTATCTCTGGAGGAGTGATCTCAGCACAAGAATCTTGTAGTTTATTGTCCGTTTTGGGCTAATTTCTAGCTCTTTCAAGTCCCCTGTATAAAAACCCACTTTGGCCTGGTTTTTCACTTGTTCCAACTCAGCAACAGCTCCTTGTAGTCCTGCCAAGTGGTGCTAGCAGCAGAGAGACGAAAAGAGTGACTGCTACCAAGATTTAAGTATATGTTACTGCTATTACCTGTGCAACTGGCTATTCTCACTGAAAAGTGAGTTTAATCTGCTCTTTTGCCTGTTTTAAGCTTGTTTTTGCAGATTTCATACCTGCACTTTAAAAGTTTGTCTTTTGCTTGAATTTAAGTGTTGAGGCTGCTCACTCAGGTGTGCTAGCCTGTGTTAAGTATTTACTGTGCATTTTCTGCTGTTTGTCTTGTAATAAAAAGAAAAAAAAAACAAAACAAATCCTTGTTTCCCACCTTTCCTGACCTAGAATAGTCCCTAATACAGGCATTGCTGTATTCTGGACTTTAGAATAGTTCCTGTGTTGCCCATTTCCTTACTTGGATAGAAGGAAGCTTCTTTGTTCACCAGTGGGAGTGGGGAGCTTTGAGCAGCCTATCTGTTCCTGGAGAAGTGATCTCAGCACAAGAATCATGTAGTTTATTGGCCGTTTTGGGCTAATTTCTAGCTCTTTCAAGTCCCCTGTATAAAAACCTGTTTTGGCTTGGGTTTTCGCTTGTTCCAAGTCAGCAACAGCTCCTCGTGGTCCTGCACAGTGGTGCTAGCAGCAGAGATAAAAAAGAGTGACTGCTACCAAGATTTAAGTATACTTTACTGCTATTACCTGTGCGACCATCTATTCCCGCCGAAAAGCGAGTTTAATCTGCTCTTTTGTCTGTTTTAAGCTTGTTTTTGCAAATTTCATACCTGCACTTTTAAAGTTTGTCTTTTGTTTGAATTTAACTGTTGAGGCTGCTCACTCAAGTTGCCTAGCCTGTGTTAAGTATGTACTGTCAATTTTCTGCTGTTTGTCTTGTAAAAAAGAAAAAAAAACAAACAAATATCCTTGTTTCCCACCTTTCCTGACCTGAAACAGTCCCTAATACAGGCATTGCTGTATTCTGGACTTTAGAATAGTTCCTGTGTTGCCCATTTCCTTACTTGGATAGAAGGAAGCTTCTTTGTTCACCAGTGGGAGTGGGGAGCTTTGAGCAGCCTATCTGTCCCTGGAGGAGTGATCTCAGCACAAGAATCTTGTAGTTTATTGGCCATTTTGGGCTAATTTCTAGCTCTTTCAAGTCCCCTGTATAAAAACCCGCTTTGGCGTGGTTTTTCGCTTGTTCCAACTCAGCAACAGCTCCTCGTGGTCCTGCAGAGTGGTGCTAGCACCAGAGAGATGTAAAGAGTGACTGCTACCAAGATTTAAGTATATTTTACTGCTATTTCCTGTGCGACCATCTATTCTCACCGAAAAGCAAGTTTAATCTGCTCTTTTGCCTGTTTTAAGCTTGTTTTTGAAAATTTCATACCTCCACTTTTAAAGTTTGTCTTTTGTTTGAATTTAAGTGTTGAGGCTGCTCACTCAAGTGCACTAGCCTGTGTTAAGTATTTACTGTCAATTTTCTGCTGTTTGTCTTGTAAAAAAAGAAAAAAAAAATCCTTGTTTCCCACCTTTCCTAACCTAGAATAGTCCGTAATATAGGCATTGCTGTAGTCTGGACTTTAGAATAGTTCCTGTGTTGCCCATTTCCTTACTTGGATAGAAGTAAGTTTCTTTGTTCACCAGTGGGAGTGGGGAGCTTTGAGCAGCCAATCTGTCTCCGGAGGAGTGATCTCAGCACAAGAATCTTGTAGTTTATTGGCCGTTTTGAGATAATTTCTTGCTCTTTCAAGTCCCCTGTATAAAAACCCACTTTGGCGCAGTTTTTCGCTTGTTCCAACTCAGCAACAGCTCCTCGTAGCCCTGCAGAGTGGTGCTAGCAGCAGAGTGATGAAAAGAGTGACTGCTACCAAGATTTAAGTATATTTTACTGCTATTACCTGTGCGACCGTCCATTCTCACCGAAAAGCGAGTTTAATCTGCTCTTTTGCCTGTTTTAAGCTTGTTTTTGCAAATTTCATACCTGCACTTTTAAAGTTTGTCTTTTGTTTGAATTTTACTGTTGAGGCTGCTCACTCAAGTGCACTAGCCTGTGTTAAGTATTCATTGTGCATTTTCTGCTGTTTGTCTTGTAAAAAAAGAAAAAATATATCCTTGTTTCCAGCGTTTCCTGACCTAGAATAGTCCCTAATACAGGCATTGCTGTATTCTGGACTTTAGAATAGTTCCTGTGTTGTCCATTTCCTTACTTGGATAGAAGGAAGCTTCTTTGTTCAGCAGTGGGAGTGGGGAGCTTTGAGCAGCCTATCTGTCCCTGGAGGAGTGATCTCAGCCCAAGAATCTTGCAGTTTATTGGCCATTTTGGGCTAATTTCTAGCTCTTTCAAGTCCCTGTATAA
>NC_056737.1:1534976947-1535003857 GCF_019279795.1 Protopterus annectens | reverse complement strand
CCTAATTTTTTAAAAGCAAGCCCATAAGCAAACAACTCCCAGGACCCAGATCTTAAAATCTCCACTTAGAATAAAGCTATTTATGGCATATGGATAACATAGGTTCATAGGTGTGTACTACGCTAATGGCCCTGGAGCCTTTACAAGCCTAGCCCATAGGATTACCCTGGCATTGTGCCACCCGACCTTAGTTCCCAGTGCCTCTGTCGAGTAGAGCCACTGGAGTTATCCCCGGGGTGAATTTTCTATTTCCCATCCAGTCAAGACTTCTCTTGAAGATGGCCAGTGAGGTGCTCTGCTTGACATGTATGGGAAGTCTATTCCAGAGCATGGGCAGTCTCTAGGTTATGAACCTGTCCCTCCAGCATGTTTTGTTGATTGTGGTAATGAGGTTGAGGTCTCTGGAGCATGTGGTGCGGAGGGATTGGGATTTCTTTAGATGTAGCATTTCTAACAGAGCTGGGTCAGACATCACTTTGTAAGTCAAGCAGAGATCTCCTCTAATTAGGTGATATGAGACAGAGAATAGTTGGAGTTTTTTAAGTCTGTCCATAAAGGACAAGTGTTTAAAGCCTAGGATCTGCTTTGTGAGGTACTTTTGTGGCCTCTCCAGTTGTTGCAGGTGTCTAGTGAAGTACATGCCACATAAAGCATTGTACTCGATGAATGGCCTAATGAGGGAAGAGTAGAGGGAGACAATGACCACCTTCTTCCTGGATGCAAAACCCTTAGTAATGAGATGTGCCACACAGAAGGAGTTTCTGACCACAGTGGCAATGTGGTGGTCAAAACAGAGGTTGCTGTCAACCTGTGTTCCCAGATCTCTTATAACTCCTCCTGTGTTCAGTGGACTACCATCGATGTGGCAATTCAAGGAAAATGGGTTTTCCCCAAGGGGGGGTGATGACATTTTTGGGCATTGAGCTTAAAGCCATGCTTCTGACACCAGTCGTTGGTCTCAGTGAGGCCTTTCTGTAGGATGTCAACATCACTTGGGGAGTTAATAATAGCTCCCAACTTGCAATCATCTGCAAACTTTGTCAGCCAGAGTCCCCTCATGTTGGCCTGGACTTCAGAGAAGTAGATACCAAACAGGAGAGGACCCAGGACCAAACCCTGTGGGACTCCACTCATTACTGGTCTGCAGTCCGACTTGGAGTCAGCTACTTTCACACTGTGGGTTCTATCTGTGAGCCAGTTTGCAACCCACCTAGTGATATAGGGGTTGATGCCTAGTTTAGTGAGTTTTTCTATGACTACTGAGTAGGGAATGGTATCAAAGGCCTTGGCCGGATCAAGGTAGGCTGTATGAAAGTACAGTTTTGTACCTACCATAAATGTAGATGTCTGATAGGTATGCATCTGCAGTCATCGCATATGGGTTGTCCTGCCTCAGGCAGCCCTTCGGTCGGCCGGATTCCAAAGTCTGGGTCCGGCCTCAGCTGATGTCGCACCTTCCCCGACGTCAGAGCGTCTGGGGGTATAAAAGCATCAGCTGACGCCATCTTCCTCAGTTTTTCTTGCCCCAGATGCCAGGTGCCCTCTAGGAAGGCTAAATTTGGAGGAATGCAATAAAATTCCAAACATTTGCAAATATATATATATATATATATATATATATATATATATATATATACACCATAATAGATTCCCCCAGCTAGCTAATAGAGGGGTAAGCACCCTAGGAATACCACAGAGGGGAAGGAGGGAGGGTAAACCTGACTGCAGATGCATACCTATCGGACATCTACATTTATGGTAGGTACAAAACTGTACTATGTCCTTCAAGGATGCATCTGCAGTCATCACATATGGGTAGAATACCATAGCCAATCTGGGGGTGGAGGTACTAAGTAAAGGATGGTGTAGTTAAGATTCCCTGCAGGACTGCCGTAGCAAAACCTGCTCTGGATCTGGAGTATAAAGGTAAATTGTAATGCTTGGCAAATGTATGCACGGAGCTCCATGTAGCAGCTTCTAAAATGTCCTTGGTAGCCACCCCTTTTAGGAAGGCTGTGGTGGTGGCTGTGGCTCTCGTGGAATGAGGTCTAATGTTAGCTGGCACAGGTTTTCCATGAAATGAGTAACAAAAACGAATGCAATTCCCTATCCATTTTGAAATTGTCTGTTTGGAAATTGCTTTTCCTTGTACCCTAGCAGCATATGCTACAAACAACTGGTCAGTCTTTCTCTAACTCTTAGTTCTGTCCAAGTAGTAGCGCAATTGTCTGTGTATGTCCAGGGTGTGCAGAAGTCTCTCCCCTTTATTTTGTGGTTGTGGGAAGAATGTAGGCAAGTGAATAGCTTGGTTCAAAGATACCCTGGATACCACCTTTGGCATAAATGTAGGATTGGTCCTCAAAGAAACTCTGTCCTGATGAAAGATAAGAAATGGCTGCACTGCCATTAAAGCTTGTAACTCAGATACTCTTCTTGCTGAGGTTATGGCCAGAAGGAAGGCAGTTTTCCAAGACAAAAACTGTAGATCTGCCGATGCTGCTGGTTCATAGGGAGGAAGTGTTAGCTTTTCCAACACGAAATTAAGGTCCCAAGTAGGTAGAGGTAGCTTCCTTGGAGGTTTGATGTTTTTGATTCCTCTTAGAAACTGTCTTAGGAGAGGATGAGAGAAGATAGGTGGATTAACATTGTATTCTGCTGAGATCGCTGAGGCATGTATCTTAATGGAAGAGTAAGACAGGCCATTGTGGAACAATTCTGCCAAATATTCCAGTATATGTGCCATGTTCATCACTGTCACATCTAGGCCCTTTGTTGTGTTCCAGGTGTGAAATCTTTTCCATTTTGCTGAATATGCCTTCCTTGTGGAAGGCAGTAGCTTCCATAATAATATCCTTCACTCTCTGGGATAGGTTATCCTGAGGAGTAGTCATGGTATTCTCCAGGCAGTTAGCTGCAAGGTTTTCAGGTTGGAGTGCAGAGTCCTGAAATTGTGCTGCGTCAGTAGAAGTGGCCATAGGGGTAGAGGCCATGGTTTCGTCTGTGACATGCTCTTTAACAGTGGGTACCAGTGCTGTCTTGGCCAGTTTGGAGCTATCAGAATCACTCTGGGCTGCTCTGTCCTGATCTTCAGTAGGACATTGGTCATTAATGGGAGAGGTGGGAAAGCATACACTGTTAGAGCTTTCCAGCTGAAAGAGAGAGCGTCCACTTTCCATGCTTGTGGGTGGTATGTCCTTGAGCAGAATTTCCTCAGTTGATTGTGGGGGGAAGCGAACAGATCTATTTCTGGGCTTCCCCATGATTGTGTGAGGAGTAAGAAGATGTCTGGGTGCAGCATCCATTCGTGTGCATCCATGGTAGTTCTGCTTAAGCTGTCTGCCAGTATATTGTCTTTCCCTGGCACGAACTGGGACTGTAGCTGTATGTTGAGTTTCAAAGCAAGTTCCCATAAATTCATAGTCAGTCTGCAAAGAGGGTAGGAATGGGTGCCTCCTTGCTTGTTTATGTACCACATAACTGTGGTGTTGTCTGTCCTTATGAGCAGGTGGCCTTGCTGAAGGAAAGGTTTGAAGGCCTCGATTGCGTGTATCACTGCCAGCATTTCCTTTTGGTTTATGTGCATATGCAGCTCTCTTTGTGACCATAGCCCTTGGATACATCTGCCCTCCATGTGTGCTCCCCAACCTTGGTCTGAAGTGTCCGTGGTGATGGTTTGGTTGGCTCTTGGCTTGCTGAAGGGCAACCCGCTGTTCGACTGGCAGGCTTGAGCCCACCACAGAAATTCCTTTTGTAGGCAAGGAATGAGTGGGATCAGAGTTTCTAAGCTGTGACTGTGCTGTGTCCATAAACTTCTTAGGTACCATTGTAATTTTCTCATATGCAGTCTTGCTTGTGGAATCAGAAGAATGCAAGATGCCATGTAACCCAGGGCCTGCAGGATTTTCCTTGCAGTCAGCTGAGTTTGTCTTGTCAAATTCTTGAAGTAATCTGGTAGTTGTTTTTGTTTTTCTTCTGTGAGAAAGGCCATTTGGGTGGTTGTGTCTAGATCCGCACCCAGAAAGGTTATTCTTTGGGATGGAACCAGTCTTGATTTGTGGATGTTGACTGTATATCCCAAGGCCTGTAGCAGGTGGATGGCATAGTCCAAGTCCTTTAACAAAGTTTGCTTGCTGTCCGCTTGTACAAGGCAGTCATCCAGATATGGGTAGATTTGAATCCCCTGAAGTCTGCAGTGTGCAATTACTGATGCCAGGCATTTCGTGAATACTCTGGGCACAGCAGATAAGCCAAAGGGTAATGCTGAGAATTGATAATGCTCTGACCCTGCAAGAAATCTGAGGTGTCTTCTGCAGCTTTGTCGAATAGGGACATGCAGGTATGCCTCCTTGAGGTCTAGAGTCACCAGCCAAGACCCCTTGCCCAGCATGGGAAGGAGTTGCTGTAGAGTCAGCATTTTGAATTTTGGCACAATGAGGTAAGTATTCAGTGTGGACAAGTCGAGAATAGGCCTCCATTGATTTTCTTTTCTTGGAACAAGGAATAATCTGGAGTAAAATCCTTGGCCTTGTTCTGAAAGAGGTAACTTTTCTATGGCTTTCATTTGCATTAAGTTGGTAATTTGCTTCAAAGCCTCTGCCCTCTGATTTGGTGGCAGGTCTGGCATGCCTCTCCTATTTGGCAATGAGTGGAAATGGAACCTGTATCCTTTGTCTATTATTTGCAGTGTCCATGTGTTCCTTGTAATGCTGTGCCAATTTTTTGAGAATAAAGAAAGCTTTCCGCCCAAAGGTGCTTCTAATTGAGCCCTGGTCTGCGGAGTCAAAATGAAGTCATTGAGTCTGTCCTGGTGTAGCAGTTGTAGTTCCTGCACTACCTCTCTGGTTGGGAGGCTGCCACTGTCGGCCTCTGTAGGAGCCTCTAGCTTGCCCTCTACCTCTGGCACGCCTATTCCTGCCTCTCTGAGATCTGTCTGAGTCCGGAAAGGACCAATTCTTAGTAGGCCAATTTCTGCTGAATCTCGGTGGTTGGACTTGCAGAAAGTCTTTGACTGTTTGCACAGATTTTGCCTTTTCTTCAAATTTCTTTAAAACTTCTTGAGACGTGGAACCAAATAATTTTTGCTTTTCCATAGGAGCAAAAATTGTGGTCTGGCAGAGATTGTTCCTTCAGCCAGGCATGCCTACGTATAACTGCACCTGTCATAGCTGACCTACATGAAGTTTCCAATGCATCATAACCACACTGCAAGAAATGGTTACTAACCTGCTGGGAGTTATGCACCAGATCCTGAAGGGATTTGCGATCAAGGGGTTCAGAAGAGGACAGTTTCTTATGCAATTCATCTAACAAATACTCTTGGTACTGTATCATATGAAATTGACAATTTAATGCCCTCATGGAAAGAGTTGCAGAAGTATAAACTTTCTTACCCCATCTCTCTAATGCTCTGGACTCCCTTTCAGAGGGTAGAGGGTTTTTAGCAGTGGCAGCTGCAACCCCTTTTGGGCCCTGGGAAATAGTTTCTGGATCAGCAGAGTGGGCCTTGTACAGGTGTAGATGTGAGTCCGGGACCCTGTAGTACCTATCAGGTTTGGCAGGAGCCGGAGGGAGAGAGTCAGGGGCAGTACTAGCATCAGAGTACACATCATCAATGACTTTCAAAACAGGAGGTATAGCTAAAGGCCTATGCTGAGGTAAATGTAAAAAGGTCCTTAATCTCTTTCTGGAATCAGAGAATTCCTGACCCTGCCATTGAAAATGTTCTCTCATAGAGTGTAATGTCTCTCCAAAGGAAAACTCTTCAGGAGGGGAGGCCGAGGAATAGATTCTTCAGCATCAGAATCCTCGTAGGCCGAATAAGCCTCCTCCTGGTGGTCTGACAGAGCAGAGCCATCAGTGGACTCATCTGAGGACTGGGGGTCAGAGGGCTCAACCCTGGGCCTTTTGTCTGGAGGTTGTTGAGAGCCCCTGTCCGGATGAGGTTGGGAACCTCTAATTAAAGAAATCAGATCCTCTGCTAGGCTAAGAATCTGAGAGCCAGTAGAAGGTCTCTGAGAGGAAACCTTGGGAGGCAAAGCTTTAGTAAGTTTAGCAGCTTTAGCCCTAGAGAAAGCCTTAATGGACATGGAAGCAGGGGGTCTGGCTGCACCACATGCAGGAGTAGACTTATCTAAAGGAATGGTGTCAGTAGGTTCCTGGACACCGGTTTCAGTAGGTAATTCAATAACCGACTCGGCCGGGGCCTCCGGGGCCGAGGTAGTTGGTTGTGTGGTTTCGGTAATAGGAAGTACCAAGGACTCGGTTTCAGCCGAGACAGAGACACTCGCAGTAGGCCTGACCGAGGTTTCAGCCGAAACCGCGGTCCGCGTGTGTCGGTCCTTGTTCTTCCATTTTTTTAACTAAATGCGAAGTCGGAGTCTCCAACGGCATCTTATAAGCAAAACTAGCCCCAAAAATTTCCTCTGCAAACTCCGACTGACGTCTAAGAGTTCGTCGGTTGAAGGAAGCACAGGCTGAACAGGCCGAGACGTCGTAGTCTGGGCCTAGGCAGGGGAGGCAGTAAGAGTGGAAATCCTTATGAGGTATTTGTTTCCCACAAGTTAAACAATTATTAACTTTATCTGACATCGGCTGAGGCAAGAAAGAGTCCCCAATGGGGTACTTAGCTTTTTCGAAGTCTTCAGTAGCTGAATCACAGGAGTTGGCCGACTGGCACTTGCGAACTGCTTCTGCTTCGGGCACCACGCGGCAAGAAAGACTGAGGAAGATGGCGTCGGCTGATGCTTTTATACCCCAGACGCTCTGACGTCGGGGAAGGTGCGACATCAGCCGAGGCCGGACCCAGACTTTGGAATCCAGCCGACCGAAGGGCTGCCTGAAGCAGGACAACCCATATGTGATGACTGCAGATGCATCCTTGAAGGACATCCACCTTGCCTTCATCCACAGCTCTGGTGACCCACTCAAAGAAGTTGACCAAGTTGATCTGGCATGATCTACCCTTCACAAAACCAAACTCTGTAGGATCCAGAGATTGGAGATTTCCTATATCCTTATTTATTAGGTCCATGATGATGCACTCCACAGCTTTGCATATCAGACTCGTCAGGCTAATGGGGCAATAGTTCCCAGGGTCTGTAGTCATTCCTTCTTTGTGGAGAGAGATGACTGTAGCAGTGCACCATTTGGTAGGGACAAAGCCTGAGGTGAGTCTGTGATTGAACAGGGCACACAGGTGAGATGCCAGTTCACTCTGTAGTTCATATAGAACACAGCCAGGGATATTGTCATGTCCCATAGAAGCTGTATTCTTGGCCTTGGACAGTGCTGTTTTAACCTGTGCGGCAGTAATACTGGGTGCCTAGCAATCTACTGGTATTGTGATTGGTCCTTTAGGAGGGGAGATGGGGGTAAAGTTGGCACTGAATCTGTCGGCCAGTATATTAGCAATATTTGTTGGCTCGGTATAGGAGGTATCATTGTGCAGTAGCTCAGAGCAAATCTGGGTATTGCCATGGAGATTCTTGACATAACTATAGAAGGCCTCGTGGTGGTCTTTACTCTCTGCTACAATTCTGTTTTACTAGCTAGCTTTAGGGGATTTGATGAGGGATCTCAACTTTTTGTTGAGGCTGATAAGGGAGATTTTCCAGTCTTGGGACTTTACCTTATTCTGCATCAGTTTCCTACTTCTGTTGTAGAATTTGTTTATGGCAGGAGGCCACCAGATTGGCTTCCTTTTTTTGGAGGAGAGCATCTTGGCTCTACTGGGTATGGCCAGATCGATGCACTTGTGTTTGTGTACGTGTTTGTACAGTGCATTGATGTATGACTCTGAGGTCATGCAACTCTTCTCCATTTGCATGGGTGCCATGAAGTTAGCCACCACTGTTTTTAGGAACCCAAAGTTAGCTTTGGAGAAGTTTTTCATAGTGGTTACCTTTGCGGGGGTGGGGGGTGGGAGGGATGTCGATTTAGAAGGTGATTAGTTTGTGGTCAGATCTAACCAGGGAGTAGTTGACTACTAGTTTAGAGCAACAGTCGCCCATGTTGGTAATGACCAGGTCCAGGATGTTGCGACCTCTAGTGGGGGTAAGAACAAGCTGGTCCAGGGTACTGGAATTAATGAATTCCAGGAAATTTTGGGCAAGTGTATTGGTACATGAGTTGTTTTCCCAGTTAATGGAGAGGTAGTTGAAGTCGCCCAGTAAGAGAGTGTTAGGTTGGCCCCTAATATTCTCCAGGGTGCTTTGGAACGTGGAGTGAGAGTTATGGGACATGGTTGGGGACCAATAGCAGACTACGACCTGAATCGGTGTCTTACCCAATGTTAGCTGCACCTGAAGTATCTCAGATGTGTTATGTTGGGCTACCAGTCTACAGGTGTGCGCATTCTTTATGAATATGGAAACACCACTGCCTTTGGAGCTTCGGTCCAAGTTCTGGGGCCGGAAGATGTGGAATGAGTTATAGCCTGGTAGTGCAGGGGTATTTTCTGCAGCCTTGAACCAGGTCTCTGTTACAGCACAAATGTCGATGTTCTCCATTTTAAGGAGTGCTTCTAGTGAGTGCATTCTGAGATTTAGACTTCTAGCATTAAGCAGCATGACCGTCATATTGCATTTGTTTGTAGCTGTTTCTTATGCTTAGTCAAACACTCTGCTTGTGCTGTGCTGATGAGGTCATAACAAGGCCAAAATATGCATATCCACAGCTAGTGGGGTTTGGCTTAATTGGCCTGAAATTGTCCACTAAAATTATGAAACAAGTCATGGGCATTCAGAATTGCCAATTAGCTGAAACATCTGGTGCTCATAAGGGTAATTTGCATATATCCCATGTGCCTCTGATACAAGAGGTTTCAGAGGTCACTCATTGGATGCAATAATATTGAGACATTCATCACTTGATACATTCTGGCCAATCACTGACATGGACGGCACATTGCTAACCTCCAATATGCCATCCTTACTGCTCTCTTGGAAGAGTTTGAACCTTTAGGGACTGTGTTAAAAGTCTTAGGTACAGCTTTAACAACCTGAATATTAGAATCTCAGTCAACAGCATTTGTTTTCTTTTTTGGCCACATAAATATACAAAAGAGATAGTATCAGAACTACCAGATCTAAAGACATATTTGCATAAACTGGATATGTTGGCAGGACAGGTATGTGTCTCAGAGTATATCTCCTTCTCTGAAACAGGCTTCCCATCCATGTGAATCAGAGTTTTTCCTTGATCCTAGTCAAGCATAATGTGGTCCTGTGGATGGGGAGATAGTTGTAGGCATAACTGATTACATGTGTGTGGAAGACACCTCTGCGGGAAAAGTCTTTAGTCCTTGGTTCTGCTAATGGTGGAATACTGGTGCTGTGGAGAAACCAGACTTCCAGAATGACCGGGTATATAATGGCACAGCTACTAAGCTAGAGATCCCCCCAGTGTATAAGACTAGGAATGAAATTATAGAGCGTATCCCATGTCAGTGAAGCTAGCTCTAGCATGTGTCAACAGTTAAATGCCTAATACAGAACAATAAATGAAGTCTGCCATGGCTGTTAGAGGCACTCCACTGGCTGGCCTCAGACATCAGGCCTGCTGTACAACAATGGCCCATACCATTATCTAACTATGTGAGTTGTTGTCCACTGGGCTGGGAGCAAATCATGATGCTGTGCTCCCTCCCTTATGTATCATTTCTTATTTCTTGCCTGTTGTCTATACTCCTACACAGTAGCAAAACTGTGGAATGCCTCACCAACCAGCATCAGAGCAGTTACAAACAAGAAGAATTTTAAACACACACTAAAAAAACACCTGCAAGAGACAACCATCTCCACTGTTCAAAAACAACAACCTAACTACCCCTGCTCCGCTAGACTTAGTTAACCCCTACCCCGCTAGCTACCTTTCCTCTCTCCTCCTTCACCCCTACCCCTTCCCCCCTTTGGTTCTACTTTACCCCACCTTCCTCTCAGTCCCTCATCCCCACTCTAAGGACATAGCAGCCTGAGCTACGGAGTCCTAACCTCAAATATTAAGCTCCTCCTTTCTCTCTTTAAAGTAGATGCTAGTCTTACTAATGTACATTAGCAAAAAGTACAGTTTTGTACCTACCATAAATGTAGATGTTCGAGGATTCCATTGCTGCAGTCCTTACTATTGGGTATAGTCCGCATCCAGTCGGCCCGAATACCAGAGTATAAGGCTGACGTCGGTCAGGGCGCATTAGACTGACGTCAGTACGTCAGGGTACTAATGCGCATGACCGCCATATCCTCAGTCTTTTCTTGCCCCAGATGTCAGAAGACCCTAAAAGACAAGGCCCAAAATACCTGCACCAAAACATGAACAATATATACAAAATATAAGCAGGTAAACTCACCTACACAACCACCCCGAAACACAGAGGGGAAGGAGGGAGGTATTGGACTGCAGCAATGGAATCCTCGAACATCTACATTTATGGTAGGTACAAAACTGTACTATGTTCTTCTTCCATTGCTGCAGTCCTTACTATTGGGTAGAATCCCAAAGCAGAGGTAAGGGAGGCTGGCAAATCATAAAGAAGCAGGAGCTGACAACATGCCTTGCAAAACAGCAGTGGCAAACCAGCCCTAGACTTAGAGTAGATAGGAAGGTGATAATGCTTAGAGAAAGTATGCACTGAACTCCAAGTAGCTGCTTCCAAAATATCCTTAGTTGCCACCCCGTAGAAATGCTGTTGAAGTGGCAGTAGCCCTAGTGGAATGAGGCCTGATCCCAGCAGGAACCTCCTTGCCATGATGGGAATAACAAAATGCAATGCAAAAGCCAATCCACCTAGAAATAGTTTGTTTTGACACAGGCTTGCCCTGCGAACTCAAAGCAAAAGAAACAAACAACTGCTGAGACTGCCTAAAATCCTTAGTCCTGCTTAAGTAATAACGCAATTGCCTGTGTACATCTAAAGTATGCAAAATCTTTTCCCCTTTATTTTGGGGTCTGCATAAAAAGTAGACAAATGAATAGTTTGGTTTAAAGCCACACTAGAAACCACTTTAGGCATAAAGGAAGGATTAGTAATGAATGATACCCTATCCTTATGGAAAATCAAAAAGGGCTCGACTGCCATAAGGGCCTGCAATTCAGACACCCGTCTTGCAGAAGTAATAGCCAACAAAAAAGCAGTCTTCCATGACAAATATTGCAATTCAGCAGTAGCCGAGGCTCAAAAGGTTGTACAGTAACTTTTTCCAACACAAAATTGAGATCCCAAGCAGGAGTTGCTGCTCTACGTGGGGGTCTTATATTTTGCCCCTCTAAGAAACTGCTTGAACAAAGGATGCGAAAACAATGGTGGGTCACAATCATAGTGAGCTGAGATTGCTGCAGCATGAATCTTAATGGAAGAGAAGGACAGACCCTTGTCCAGTAACTCAGTAAGATATTGAAGAGCCATACTCAAATTAGGCTCAGAAATCTCCAAATTCTTTGCTTTACTCCAAGATAAAAATCTCTTCCATTTAGCTGCGTACACTTTCCGTGTACTAGGTCTTCTAGCTTCCATAATCACATTTAAAAACTTGTTGAGGAAGTTGAGACCGCTGTGTTTCAACACAGAATATGCCAGGCTGTCAGATGAAGAGAGTGAAGCTTGACATGGAGCAGATAACCGTCCTGCTGGTATAACAGATGTGGAATCAAAGGGAAAGGCCATGGAGGCTTCTTTACCAGACTCCGTGAGTAGAGGGTACCAGTGTTGCCGAGGCCAATCTGGAGCTATCAAAATCATCCTTGGCCTGTCCTGTCTGACCTTTAACAGTACCTTTGGAAGAAGAGGCAGAGGTGGAAAGGCATACACATGAAGGTTCGTCCAACTGAAAGACAGAGCATCCACTTTCCAAGCTGTGTGATGAAACCCCTTTGTGCAAAACTGTGGCAGCTGGTGGTTTAGTGGAGAAGCGAACAGATCTATGTCTGGAGTTCCCCTGACACTGTCAATTTCTGAAATACATGAAGATCCAGTTTCCACTTGTGGGGATCCATGATTTGTCTGCTTAACACATCTGCTAAGGAGTGCTGTGCTCCTGGCAGAAACCTTGCCTGAAGAGTTAGGTGCAAGCGTGAGCAGTCTCCCATAAAATCATTGCTTGCCTGCATAGAGGATAAGAATGTGTGCCCCTTGTTTGTTGAAGTACCACATGACAGTTGTGTTGTCTGTTAGAATCAACACCTGCCCTGGAAGAAGTAACTCCTTGAAAGCCAGTAATGCGAACTGGACTGCTAACATCTCCTTCATGTTGATATGTAGATGCTGTAGTCTGGCAGGCCACTTGTCTTGTATCCACTTTCCATGTAGATGAGCTCCCAAGCAATGTCCGAGGCATCTGTCAGTAAAATCTGACTCGCCTCTGGCTGGGTCACAGAGAGTCCCTTGTTTAGGTGACATTCCTGAGCCCACCACAAAAATTCTCTTTGAAGGCAAGGTATTATTTGAATGACAGTGTCTAAATCCTGGCAGTGCTGTGTCCATACATTTTTGAGATACCATTGTAACTTCCTCATATGCAGTTTGGCATTGGGAAGCACCAGAATACAAGATGCCATGAACCCTAATGCTTGAAGGACTGTCTCTGCAGTCAGCACGGACTGAAGAGATAGTTGATGGAAGTAAAGTGATAGACTCTTTTGTTTGTCCGGGGTTAAAAAGGCCGTCTGGGCTGCTGTATGCAGTCTCACACCCAGAAAGCACATGTCTTGAGAGGGTACTAGACTGGACTTTATTTCGTTCACAGAATACCCTAGGCATCTTAGCACTGCTATAACATATTCCAGATGCTGTAGAAGGTCTTCCTTTTCTTGAGCCAGAATCAGGCAGTTGTCTAAATAAGGATAGATTTGAAGTCCTTGTAGCCTGAAGTAAGCTATCACTGGAGCCAGAACCTTTGTGAATACTCTGGGCGCAGTAGATAAGCCAAAGGGCAATGCAGAGAACCGATAATGAGAATCTCCAGCTCGAAACCGCAGATACTTCCTGTAACTTAGCCTGATAGGCACATGAAGGTAAGCTTCCTTGAGATCTAAAGTTACCATCCAGTGATCTTTGCCCAGCAGGGGTAAAAGCTGTTGTAACGTCAACATCTTGAACTTGGGAATGTCCAGATAAGTGTTGAGGAGAGATAAATCCAAAATTGGTCTCCACGTGTACCCTGTGGTACTAGGAACATGCGAGAATAAAATCCTAGGCCCCTTTCTGATACAGGGACTGGCTGAATGGCCCCCATTTGGAGTAACAGAGAAACTTGCTTGTGAGCCTCTTTTCTTTGTGGAGGAGGAACGTCTGGCATGCCTGTGAAAGGGGCATTGTATGGAAATAAAATCTGTAACCGTGGTGAATGATGTCCAACACCCATCTGTCTTGAGGAAATAAAACCCCAATTTCTTTGAAAAGAGACACTGGTCCCTTCAAAGGAGCTGCCAGACGAGAATCCACTGGCAGCTGAAAAGGCAGGTCATTGGGTCTGTTTACGAAAGGACTGACCCCTGCCCTCACCAGAAGTCTGAGCAGGTGAACTCCCTGTTCTAGGCCTAAAAACCTTGGGCCCTGCCCCTACCACGCCTAGACCTACCCCTAGACTGGGAATCATAAGCAGGATATGTCCACCCCTTAGCAGGCCAATTTCTACTAAACTTCGTGGCTGTACCTGCAAAAATCTTTAACAGTTTGCATAGATTTAGCTTTGTCCTCCATTTTCTTTAAAACTGCTTCCACAGGTGAACCAAACAACACATCAGACTGTAAAGGAGCATCCAAAATCCTTGTCTTAACATGCTCAGCCAAATTTTGATCCCTCAACCAGGCATGCCTGCGAAGAACAGAACTAGTGGCAGCCACCCTCGAGGAGGCCTGCACAGCATCAAAACCACATTGCAAAGAATGCTTGCCCACTTGTTCAGACACATAAACCAAATCTAGCAATTCTTTACAATCAATACCTTCCGCCAAAGCATCCACCTTAGATTTTAATTGTGAAAGGAGATAATTTTAATATTTCAGCATGTGAAACTGACAATTCAATGCTCTCATGGCTAGAGTGGAAGAAGTATACACTTTCTTACCCCACCTATCTAACGCCTTGCCTCTTTGTCAGTGGGAACAGGATTTTTAACCACAGAGGCTTTAACACCTTTAGGCCCCTGAGAAACAATTTCTGGGTCCGCCCTAGGACTCTTAAACAAATACTTATGAGCTTCGGGCACCCTATAGTACCTATCAGGTTTAACAGGAGCAGGAGGCAAGGAATCAGGGTTCAGGGAAGCCTCTGCAAAAACATCTTCTACCACAGTCAACACAGGAGGTATAGCTAAGGGCCTATGCTGGGGTAAAACAAGAATTCCTAAGCCTCTTCCTGAATCAGAGTAATCCTGGCCTTCCCATTTAAAGTGGTCAGTCATGGAATGCAGAGAGTCTGAAAATGAAAAATCCTCAGGAGGAGAAGTCAAGGAGTGGCATCATCCACATCAGAATCAGAATAATGAGGATACTCCTGCAAATCTTCCACGAGAAGACTCAGAAGCCCCTGAACCCTGTTCAAAACTGTCAAACTCTGGTTCCACCCTAGGCCTCTTATCAGGAGGGCCCATAGAACCTCTAATCATAGTAATCAAATCTTCTGCCATTTTAAGCATATGTTTCTTAGGTACAGAACCCAAAGGGCTAGGAGAAGCCCCTACTGAAACCGAACTTGGCCTTCCTCTAAAAGAAGTTTTGGCAACAGAAGGAGAGGCTCTAACTACATTGGGAAGAGAGGGAAGAATAGTTACCTGAGAAGCCCCCTCAGCCTGGCCTGCCTCCTGAGAGGGTACATCCTGTAATAGTAAAGTTTCTGCCTGAGACTCCATAGAAACTCCTGGCAAAACCTCTGGCTCCACTGAGCCTCCTAAAGAACCGACGTCCGGGACTGCGGTTCATCAACCCTAGGTTTCACTGTTTTGTCCTTACGCTTCTTGGGCGAAGCGGCGTCGGAGCATCCGACGGCATTTTATAATTGCAACGCTTCCCAAACACTAATCTGGCACAGTCTAACCTCCTCTTAATAGTGCGTTTGTTAAACCTAGCACAAGAGCGGCAACCAACAACGCCGTGCTCAGGCCCTAAACAAGGTATACACAATGTATGGTAATCCCTATGAGGTATCTGTTTCCCACAAGAAATACAGTTATTCACTTTTTCTGACATCCGGTTAAATACTGAGGCAAGAAAAACCAAAATGTTCCCAACGGGTACTTAGCCAACTCTGATTCGGTCTGAAACTCCGGTTTCGAAATATTTCAGAACGCCAACCTGCACTCGCAAAACTGCTTCTGCATCGGACAGCGGCAAAAGACTGAGGATATGACGCCGGTCATGCGCATTAGTACCCTGACGTACTGACGTCAGTCTAATGCGCCCTGACCGACGTCAGCCTTATACTCTGGTATTCGGGCCGACTGGATGCGGACTATACCCAATAGTAAGGACTGCAGCAATGGAAGACGAAGAACATCAGTGTAAGAAACTTCTCTGTGTGGAAGATTTTCAGTCCATATATTTCTAATCACTGTATATTAATCAAATCAAACAATAGTAGTAGACGTAGCGAACGTAAACTCGTCTTAAGTCAAAACAAAACAAAACAAAAAGTAATAATAGAAAATATATAATTGTACAGCATTACTAAGTATTCGAAAGTAATCCAATCAAGGCAGGCAGTCTGTTTCCAGTCAAAAATCCTTTATTAAGTACACAGATAAGCGATCCAAGTAAAACAAAAATAGAGTAATAATTTCCTCACAAGCTTTCTAAATATATATATATATTTTTTTTATCAGGCATGGGAGTTGTTTACTGTGCTGTAAAACAAAGTGTTATTGGTACACATGTTAAATTCACATCCCTTCCCCCATCAGTGTGACATTCGAGCTGGTCCTGCCCTACTTAGTAGCTGTCATAATAATATAACCCTTATGTACTTTAAATAAAATTTATAATGATGTGGCACCTCTTATTTAACCAAATTATTAAGTCTGTGATTTTATCCAAGACAATATACTACATGGCTGGAAATATATCAACCTTAGTTCATTTGGCAATCAAAAAATATATATAAATATATACATATACATTTTGCATGTAAAAATCAATTTCTATTTTCATAACCTATTGTTAACAAAAATCTCTTTCGTCCTTTTAGACTTCTTCAGGTTTGTGTACAAGAACCCTAAAAACCTATATAATTGTATAATTAGTCAGTATTGTTATTACACATAATTTTGAATAGAGTGGAAAAAAGAACCAGAAAAAAATAAAAATAAAAAAAATGTATGTATGATGATGGAACCAAAATATACACTTAAACTTCGACTTATTTAAAATTATTTTAAAAACCAATTTGTAGAATAAAATAAAATACAATTAGTCATGTAAACAATGTGGCAATTTTCTAAGTTCCAGTGCACTTTTAATTGAACAGTAGTAGTTTAGTCCAGGCTTCCTAAAATAGTTCAACTTTAATTGCCACATGAGTTCATGTTTCTCCAGAATATTCGGGATGTCTCCTTCAAGATCACCCATGTCTATGCGATCCAGGATCTGGAACTTAAAACCTGTATATCTTTTATGAAGAGAAAGGTGTTTATTTTTACATCCAGAGCGGATTTCTGACAGATGACATGAAATCCTACGCTCGACTTTATTTACAGTCTTGCCCACATAGAATGCATCACATTCATTGCACTGTGCCCTGTAAATTACTTTTTTAGTGTTAGTCACCCCCTGCACTGGTTTTAATGATCTTCTTTAAATAAGGGCAATAAAAACTATCACCTTGCTGTATAAATATACAAAATGTACAAGTAGTTTCACATCTTTTAGTACTTTTCTCACATGGTCTAGTTTTAAATTCAACAAAACTTCTAATGTTCCTGGCCTTCCTATAAACAAATGATGGGGTTTCACCTAAGATGTTAATCAGAAAAGGGTTTGCTTTGACAATGTCCCAGTTTTCTTCAATAATATTTTTGATACTGTGATAATCCAAAGTGTATGTCAGGATGCAGCTATTTTTGCATTTATTATTCTCTGTGGAATTACTTAACATTTTTCTACTGGGGAGGTTGAGTGAAGGTGCTTCAGTCCTTTTCAGTTCTATAATAGGTTCCAGGATGTTTTTTATTTATTTTTTATTTTATTTATTTGCAGTTTGTTTACCAGGATAGTCCACTGGGCCACAAGCAGCCCGTTTTCAATGGAGTCCAGGGGAGAAAAGCTCCAGAAATACAAGTGTTAACAAATTACAGAATACAAAAACATATGAGTTTCAAAACATGTGAGATAATTAAAAGAAAAAAAAAAGAAAATACAGAGTTACAAAGTTAGCATTCGGAGAAAGTAAATTAATACAAATCTTATTAAAAACTATTTCCATCAACACTTCAGCAGATTGTACAGTATTCAGTTTTTGCAAAGTTTTTCTATGAGTTATGTCAGGTGCGTAAGATAAAAACATGAACTGAGAGTAGTTGAGGAGGCTATGTGGGCTGGGAACAGGAGCATTCCCATTGAGAAGTTAGGTGTGTATGAAGGAGTGTTTTAAAGACATTGAGACTTTTGGCTGTACGGAGGAGGGGTGGGAGAGAGTTCCAGTGGCGAGCAAGGGAGAAGGATAGAAGATATTTGCCTGAAATCCGGGTAGGTTTGTGCAGTTCAATTAGATTTTGGAAGTTAGATCTTAGCTCTCTGTTAGGAAGATGCATTTGGAAGGTAGAGGCAAGGGAGGGACAGAGAGAGGGGGTGAAGATGAGTTTGTGTGCCTGGATGAGTTGGAGATAGGTAAGAAAGTTAGGTAGCTCAAGCCAACTGAGTTGATGTAGTGATAAGCAGTGATGGATAGTGGATCTGTGGCCTGTGACAAATTTTGAGATTTTGTAGTAGCAGGAGGATAGTTTTGACTTGAGGGATGATTGCAGGTTTGTAAAGATAGAGGCACCATATAAGAGGGAATGGATAAGATATGTGGTAGCAAGAACAAGCCTATTTGAGGAAGAGATGAAACGGTTGTGACGGTAGAGCATACAGAGTTTTGTGTTGGTTTTTTTTTTATATTTGCTTGTATGTGGCTATTATACTTTAACTGGTCATCAAGGTAACTCCTAATAGCTTGGCAGTGGAGACAATTTCGAGGGGAGTATTGTTTTGGCTGATTATTAGGAATAAATCTTTATCTGGGATAATGGTTTTACTATGGAAAAATATCATAAGCTTAGTCTTGGTTGCATTCAGTGCAAGATGGTTATGTAGCATCCATTGTTCAGTTGAGGAGAAGGCATCCTGGGTTAGTTTTATTAATAAGGAAGTAGATGTGGTAGAGCAAATTATGGTAGAATCATCTGCATATTGGATAAGATTAGCATTAGGGATGGCTTGATGGAAATCGTTGATGAAAATACTAAATAGTAGGCGACCTAGAATTGAGCCTTGGGGTACACCAGTAGGAGTGTGTAGGAAAGGTGAAGTTGTTTTTTTTCAATTTGACTGCCTGTTGTCTATTCTCTAGGTAACTGGTGAACCATTTGATGGAGGAGTGGGATAGATTTATTTTGGAGAGTTTATTGAGGAGAAGATTGTGAGAAATGGTGTCAAATGCTTTAGAGAGGTCTAAGAGGAGGGTGGATACAAGGTGGCCAGAGTCCCGAGACTTGTTAACGGTTTCTAAGAAGGAAAGGAGAGCAGTAGTGGCACTAGGGCTGGGCCGGAATCCGTGTTGAGTGGGAGAGAGAAGGTGTTTTTTTTAAGAGATAGGGTAGCAGCTGTTGGTGAATACATTTTTTCAAGGAGTTTTGATATTGGGGATAGAATAGCAGTTGGCCTAAAGTTTGTGATATTATTGTTGTTGCCTCCTTTATGGAGTGGAGTGATGAAGGCTTTTTTCCAGAGCTGGGGAACATAACATTCAGAAACTGATCGATTGATTAAGATACAAATAGGGAAGGCAACGGCTTCAGCAGCTATTTTTAGGAAGTAGGAGGGTATCTCATCAGGGGCATTGGAGCATGGCTTCAATTTTTGAAGATTTTTTTTTTTTTTATGGTAAAGTTAGGAATGGGGTTCATAGAGAAGGGAGGGGGTTGGGTGCTAGACTCACTAGAGGTGGAGATGGGAATATGGTTCATGGAAATGGGGGGTTGAGGACTAGACTTTGTATAGGAGGGAGGGGAGAGTTGGGATGGCTGTGAGGTTGCAGGGTTTTTGGTGAAGGATGTTAGTTTGGCTATGGAGTCAATAAAGAATGAATTGAACTGGGAAGCTAGGTCTGAGTCAGAGGCATTTGGGTCAGGACAGGGGTTTTCTTTCTTCCCTAGGTTGAGAAGCGATGAAATTCCATTCCAAAAATGTTTTGGATTGATGTTATGATTGGCTTGGAGTGTGGAGTAATAGGATCTGCGGTCTGTTATAATAAGTTTTTTTTTACTTTGTTGCAAAGGGATCTGTATTCATTAAGGTTGGCTGTGGTTTTAGTATTGTGATAGCGTTTCCAGGCTTTATCACGGAGTCGCATATTGAGTAAGGTAGTCTTGGTTAACCAAGGGACAGAACTGCTTTTTATGCGTTTTAATTTCTTGGGGGCAAAGGAATCAAGCATGTTTAAGAAAGTTGTGTTGAAATAGGTAATAGCATTATCTAAGGATAGAGTGCTTAATGGATTCCAGTTAGTTGTTTTTAGTGCATATGAGAATGCATTAGGGTTAAAGGTTTTTAGGATCCGGCAAGAGGAATATGTGTGGGATAGTTGTATGGAGGTGGGAAGGCGATGAGTGAAAATGGGAAGATAGTCGCCTAATGGGTCAGGAAGGATTCCACTGCTAGTGATATAATGGGGGTGAGAAACTAGAATCCAATCTAGGGTACTTCCAGAGAGGAGGTCTTTGGATGGTCTAGTGACTGAGTTGATAAGTTGAGTGAAGTTATAAAGATTGTTTTGGGAGTTGGTTGGAGATTGGATTGTTGCCCAATTGATATTAACATCACCCAGAATTGTAGTTTCATTTGTGATATTGGTAGAGAGCCAGCAGAGAATGTCTTCGAGGATTGGGATGTTGTCTCCAGGAGGGATATAAAGGGTGACAATGCAAATGAGCTTCTGTTTGTTTAAGTGTAGGAGGACTGGGAGTACTTCTGCATTACCAAATTTTGGAATGGGCTTGTAGTAGGGGGTAACTACAAGGGATGAGGAGTAGAAGAGGGCGACACCAACCCCTTTTTATGAGTTCTGTCCTTTCTGAAAATACAGTAGTTGGATGGAACCAGTTCGGAGTCTTTTATATGTGGCTTAAGCCAGGTTTCAGATAGACACAGGATATCGGGTTGATTATAGAGAAGCCAGGCATGGAGGTTGGGGATTTTGTTACAGATGCTCTGAGCATTTACAGCTATTAGATGGAGGGTTCTGCCAGCTGATTAGGAAGGATGAGGTGAGGAGGTTGGGTTGGGAGAGGGGGAGGGGCAAGGGTTTGGGTGTATGTCACCTGAAAGTAGGGTAGAGATAGAGTGCTGGATGTGGGAGAAGTGGTATTTAAGTAGCTTAGGGTGTGATTTATGGGTAGTTGGTTTTATTGAGAATGAACTAATAAAAATGGGAGTAGTGGAGCTGGAAGTTGACATGATTCTGAAGTGGAAGAGCATGGTTGTGTTGAAGAAGAAAAGGCTAGGGCATGTGAGACCAGCAGCATGTGCATCTTGTCTATAGTTGGGAGTAGTTGTGTAAAATGGGGGGAGTATGATTGGTATAGAAGGTCTGGTGAGATAGTTTAAGTAGGATAGGGAGATGAGAAGTAGCAGCAGGGTTAGGACTGAGGCTGGTTTGGGAGGCATAGTATTAAATTGGGTAAGTGTGTGAGTGAGGGAGTATTTGTACATGTGTTGGGAGGCAAGAATGTAGAAGCTGTTAAGAGTTTAGTGTTGAGAATGGGGTGAAGTTGTATGGTGGAGGGGTTGAGTAGATAGTGGGTGGGGAGGATTTTGTTGATTGGGCTTGTGATGGGGTGGGTGTGGTGTGGGAGGTATAAGTCTAGAGGTAGTTGGGGGCGGGTGGAAATAGGGGGCAAGGTAGGGCAGCGGAGTGAGCCCGTAGAGCGAACAGAGTAGGGAAGACACAGGAAGAGGTAAAATGCCAAGAAACAATCAGTCAAGTACGGCACTACTTTGCAGGTAACTGCAGTTTGACTATGGCAGAGAAATCTTTTTCTACCTATTATTTTGTTAATATTGTATGATTGTTTCTTCATTTCTAGGGGGAAAGAAACAATGTGGTTGGAACAGGAAACAAGAACTACACTCCCGACAAGGAGTGGGAGTTCGTAAAAGAGTTCTTGTAGGTGGTATAAAATAATTATGCCTGGGGAACTGTACAATTACCAGTACAAGTGCGCTAGTTCACAAGGGTTATAGCTTGTAGTTTGCTGCCATCTAGTGGACTATATGGAAAACTACAAGTTAAAACTAAGAACCTAAGCTATGGACTGGGTAACCACAAAAATGGGGGATGGAGACGTCCTCAGGGTTGGTCCGTGAGTGTGCAAGCCAATAAAGATAGAGAAACCACACTACCAACAAACAGAGCATAGGCTGGCACCTACACTTTGGGAGTTGTTTAGAGGGCACTTCCTTGGCGTCCAAGACTAGAAATTCCAGGTAGGGTGGCAGGAATAGTAAATCCACACAGTTACCAGGGTTGTGATGGAGATTAGAATAGATGATGATTTTTTAACATCTGACTTTCATAGCCTCTCACTAGAAAATCATTCTCTAAGTTGGTCAGGTTTCTCAAAAATGGTTCAATTTCTGTTGTAATTCGAGCTAATCTATGGCCTTGGGACTTCACTACATTATACTTGGTTTTTGTAGGATGTAGACTTTTACTGTGGACAGGGCCGGTGTTAGCATTTTGGGGGCCCCCAGCAAATATCAAGTTGGGGGCCCCCTAGGCACTTCCAGTATAAGTATCATCCTAACAATGCCATCCATTCTAAGCAACCCTTTATTTCATGCTGCAAACTTTTAGGAGTAGTATCCACAGACAGACCTGCAGCTACAATCTTTTACATTACAACAGGCCTATGTGCCACACTATCACTATGTTGAGCCGTCTAACAAAGGGGCAGTTAGAGTTACTGGCACTTAGTTGCAACAGTGATACATTGCAACAAGTCTATGTACAGGTCTGGACTTAAAGTTAAATGATGACTGGCTCCATTTCAACACCCCCCCCCCCACACACACACACCCTCCAGTCCTCACCTCTGAGTCCTTCTCCTTTTGGGCTCCCCACACCATCCACGTTACTTTTTCTTCCTTTTCTCACATTTTGCCTTACTCTAAGCTTTTTCAAGAAGCCATAACTTTCTATATGCTCTGAAGTGCATTTTACACAACCTTTTCATCCAATAATAGCTTGAACAGAAATTATGATTAAGGAAAGACATTCACTGTTGTGGTTCAGCTTTAGTTTTCCTTGCATCCTTCAACACACCTTTCCTGAACAAGACAGCCCAGTAATAAAAATTAGGAAATAACTCAAGTCAGGGCCCAAGAAGCCACAGGTTTACAGATGGTCTGGGATGCATTTTAGAGCATTTTCTCAACATTTTACTCCAATGGATGCCTAAATAATTATGAAGAAAAAAAAGAATTTCAGTCTTATTTTTTCTTTCAAGGCATAATTTGTGCCCAAGGCTTAATTTTCAAAGCTGACAACATTGTAGCTTATAAACTAACAAGCCAGTAGTTGTTAGCATATTTAAGTCTTATCTGGAAATACTGCCTACCTCCCTAACCCTCTAAAAAAGACAAGTCACTGTCTATGCATCCTCTGGTGTTAGACTGGGATGAAAGCAGAGATTTAAATTGCCTTTGTCATATATTTCAAGTGACTGATGATATACATATACATAGCATGTTCTTCACCCCAGCGTCAAAGGTAGCCACATGTATATGTGCCTAGTAATGATTGTGAGGATGATTTCAGTAATATTCAAATTTGTTGCTAGGCAGTACACCTCACTTACACAAGCTATAGTAACCTTCTTTGTACACCCTGAGGTCTGTGAGAAACACTCCCTCAGCTCAAACACAAGCTATAATGACTTCATGTGTGCACCTCTAAGGTTTGACTGATGAAAATTAAAGATGTAATATTCATACAATCTAGCCCCTCATAACCCATAGCAGCTTTATGTACACACACATTTGAGCAGGGCTGGTTTTAGAATGGGTGTGGTTGTAAACAGAGGCTATTAGGTCATATCTCAGCACCATTCAGGTTAACAGCGTATTCAGAAAATTGATACATTTTTCTCCAACAAGCAACAGCTTTGGTGGGGCCCCCACAGAGTCAAGGATGATAAAGGGAGTCCCCATTATGAAGTTAGACAGTCTGGTGAGTGGGGGCAACCAGACTCCAAGAATATCTAAGTGTCTGAATGTTCTGTGATATATGTTATGTCTTACTTTTGAAATATAATTAGTTGTTAGGTACATTTTACTGATACACAGAAGAATAATGTCTGTGTCCTGGCATTATTGGGTGCATGCACAGATAAAATCAGTGATGACACTCACACACACACACACACACACACACACACACACACACACACACACACACACACACACACACACACACACACACACATACACACACACACACACACACAGCAGTACTAGTTATGTACTTATTTCAGCAAACAGCAATGCCTTGCAACACTGGTACTGCCCCACCAGATTAGTCACTGCTGTTTAGCAGTCGTCAAACAGCAGAAGCGTGTAAGATTTATCTCATTGAGGAGTAATGCATACTTGTCACTGTCCCTACATTCACAGACCTTCCCTGATTTTGTTCATACTTTTGCTTTATCCTTCGTAAAAGTCTGATTTGCTGGTAAATCATTTAGGATTACAGTCAATCAATCCAGACATCTGAATTTTATACTTATTTTCCAAAATAGATGTTGATGCAAAATATGTTATTCTAGTAACTTTTTAAGTGAATTAGAGAAATATTTAAACATATTTATGATTCTGAGCATTTATTCTATTATTTGTGGGATTGTACTAAATTCTTAAGCAAAGAAATTGAGTTATAGTATCTGATGTTCTGGTATTAGTTATAAAACTACCTGAAAGAGAAACTATCCCTGATGATCGGAAGCATCAGCTCTTCTTAAAATCCAAAGTTTGCACTCAGGTAAGTCACTCTGGCCTGCTGATCCCTCTAGTGCTTATATTGTTCATGTTCATTATCATCTTCATCCTAACAGGGTCATATCACAGCCCTGTTCATGTTAAAGAGCATAATTAGGAAATTAATGCATTTTCATTCCTCATTTTTCCCCAATCAGCAGCAGCTTTTGTGGGGCCCCCACACAGACAAAGATGATTAAGGGGGCCCTGCAGCTATGGTTTGCAGGGACTAAAAGCTGGCTATGTAGTTAGTTTTAGTGGAGAAAATTTCCAAAAGCAGGGTTTAACTAAACCAGGAGCACTATGTCAGTAGTAAAATATTTAATGGCATTCTGATGCCTGTTACTTGACAAAACACCATTACTACAACCAGAAATATCTTTGAATTTTAAAGGAGATATAAATAAGAGTTATTACCCTCATAATTTATTAAGTATGCAAGACTGCTGCACTAGCTTTTGTTGGTTTTACAGATGTAACAAAATATCAGGATAAGATAACTTGCTATGGTTGGGGGCCCCCAGGGAATAGGGGGCCCCCAGCGACCGCAGGGTTCGCTGGTGCCTAAAACCGGCTATGACTGTGGAGTAATAAGTTAACCCTCGTTGGTTTTCTGAATAGATCAGTGGTGATTCTGTTATTGTTAGTGTCCTTGGAAATCTGCATATCTAAGAAAGTGTGGTTGAAGTACAGCTATGGGAAGAGGTAAACTTCAGGAAGGGGGTTGTTTGATTGAGGTAAGTGATAAAATCTCCAAGCTGCAAGGTGTCACCTTCCCACACAATAAAGACATCATCAATAAAACGTAAATAGCATGTGATATGCTGCATGCAATCTGTGTTGTTTAACACAAAGTCCTCCTCCCATTTGCCCAGGGCTATGTTAGCTATGCTGGGAGCCATGGCAGCCCCCATTGCTATACCAGTTTTTTGTTTGTAGTGTTTGCCATTGAAAATAAAGAAATTGAAGTCCAGTACAAGATTAATGAGCTTGCTTAACTTTTGCAGTTGTGCCTGTGTACCCTGATTATTTTTCTTAAAAGATTCCATAGCTGCTGTTATACAGTAATTGTGAGGGAGCACTGTGTACAAGGATTCCACATCAATAGTTACCAAAATACTGTCAGCTTCCACTGTAATGTTTTTTATTTTCTTCAAAAAATCCATTGAATCTCTTATGTGCGACTTATTCTTTTCTGCTAGAGGTTTCAGCAAGTAATCAAGGTAAATGGCTGTGGCTTCAGTAAGGGAACCTCCACTTGCTACCACCGGTCTATAAGGTGGGTCCCAATATGAAAATAGAAATTGATTTTTACATGTAACAATCAGGGCCGGCCTTAGCTGATATGGTGCCCTAGGCGAAGTAGTGCTCTGGCGCCCTTTAAGCCTCACCCATGTCATATTCACGAAACACGCCTACGAGCCACGCCCACAGGTTGGTCACTCCCCAAGAAAGCCAGTCCAGTCATTTTCTTTAATTATTTAAATGCATAGAAGAAAGGATACCTTGTAATGTAGTTTAAACTGCAAGTGAAGATGGAAATTCCCTTTAATAAACCTGCTTTGTCTGTTGCTCCTTCACACATCCTTTACTATAAAATTCATGTCTTCAGAAAATAGAAGCTTATGGATCAATGCTTGACTAGGGTTGAGAATGCAAAACACTTTACTACAATGGATATCGTGAATGGATTCTGGACCTCAAGGTCCATCCCCAAGACTACTACAAATTGGCCTTCTCCTTTGGTCGAAAACAGTACCTTTGGAGTAGGTGTCATTTGGAAGACTGAACTCAGCTGCAGATTTCAGTGTCTTCCTGCACATGACCATGCCTGATACAGAAAGTAGAGGGAATCTGATTTAAGAGGATGAACTAATCAAAAGCGATCCTATTGCTAAAGTGACCTATGTGTTAAACCAGCAAAATAATGCTGGGACCAAATTGTCCCCCCACAAAAGGATTGTGGTACTGAAACAAGGGCAAGTATCTAGAGTATGAAATTGGGCCAGATGGTTTATGCATTCAAAACAACAATATATAGGCTAGCCAATGAATCTACCCTCCAAAAAAAACAGATGAGACTAAGAAGCCTTCTAGGTATATGTAATTACTCAAGACAGTTTATTCAGGACAATGTAAAAGTAGCATATCCCCTTACCAAGCTGCTGAAAAACTCAGAACCCTGGGTATGAGGGAAAGAACAAGAAAAAGCTATGAAAGCTTTAAAGGATATCTTGAGTCAGGCCACATGCCTGGCATATCCACAGCTGGATAAGGACGTCTATCTAGACACAGGGTATACTGACAGTAGTATCAGTGCTGCCCTATATCAAAGGCATGATGAAGTATTAGTATGTTTCAGTAAGAAATCAAGTTGGTAGATAATACAATAAAGTAAGAGAATAGCACAAAGACATTTTTGTCTCATGAAAAAGAGAAAAAAATCTCATAATACAAATTCAAGAGCAGCAAACTGTGCTTGTTTTGCACTGATCAGAGATTTGGATTTTAATTTTAAACCGCATTTCAAATTTTATAGCAAAAAGCATTCACAGCCATTTACTAAACAAACAAAATTGTTGAAAACAGACTTAGCTTGAACAACAGTAAAGTCCTTTTCTCTTAAAACTCCCTAGTATTGAAACTGGATCTGGCGACCTAATAAACAACAAGTAACCTGCTGGGATTTGTTA